>NC_037677.1:79374144-79495614 GCF_003255815.1 Theropithecus gelada | reverse complement strand
ATGTCTCCCAGTTAGGCTACTCAGGGGTCAGGGACCCACTTGAGCAGGCAGTCTGTCCCTTCTCAGATCTCAACCTCCGTGTTGGGAGATCCACTGCTCTCTTCAAAGCTGTCAGACAGAGTCGTTTGCGTCTGCAGAGGTTTCTGCTGCTTTGGTTGTTATCTGTACCCTGTCCCCAGAGGTGGAGTCTACGGAGACAGGCAGGTTTCCTTGAGCTGCTGTGAGCTCCACCCAGTTCGAGCTTCCCAGCGGCTTTGTTTACCTACTTAAGCCTCAGCAATGGCGGGGGCCCCTCCCCCAGCCTCCCTGCTGCCTTGCCGCAATATGGCAGACTGCTCTGCTAGCAATGAGGGAGGCTCCGTGGGCGTGGGACCCTCCCGGCCAGGTGTGGGATATAATCTCCTGGTGTGCCTCTTTCCTTAAAGCGCATTATTGGGGTGGGAGTCACCCGATTTTCCAGGTGTTGTGTGTCTCAGTTCCCCTGGCTAGGAAAAGGGATTCCCTTTCCTCTTGTGCTTCCCAGGTGAGGCGATGCCTCGCCCTGCTTCAGCTCTTGCTGGTCGGGCTGCAGCAGCTGACCAGCACCGATTGTCCGGCACTCCCCAGTGAGATGAACCCAGTACCTCAGTTGAAAATGCAGAAATCACCGGTCTTCTGTGTCGCTCGCGCTGGGAGTTGGAGACTGGAGCTGTTCCTATTCGGCCATCTTGCTCCGCCCCCTTATGTCCAAACTGCATTTTAAAGTCATCTCTCTTGAACCCTTAGAAGCTGCAATAATCCTGGCAACTGGCAAACTGGAGACTGAATCTAACTCTGTAGCATGTGACCATAGACAACAGTATCATCAAATTATTTCTCTAACAACCAGCCACGTTGCTCTTGATAAATGCTGTAATTCCCATTTTAGTACACAATCCTTCCTTTCAGAATCAGGTTTGCCATTTGTTTTTATCAATCACAAGTTTCAAATGATCAATAATCCATTAGAATTATTTTCAAGAAAGTAGCTTTTGGAAGATGATTTCAACATATTTATTTCTCTCTCACCCACCCCATCCCCCCTACAAACACAGCGTCAGTATTTATACATGTACCCCATGCTCCTTTCCTTTCTTGGTCATGCTATGACCATCACCAGCATTATACATGTTGTTGTATTTATTTTCTTCCAAGAATACTTCAGTCATCATTTAGTACATAATAAAATTCATGTTTTAAACAAAAATTCATCTTCATCTCAGCAAAAGAGCTCTTTCCTCTGCAGTTGTGTGTAGTTTTTGTATGTGTTTATTTATATATATACACACATATATATATGATGGTACTTCCTAGTAGTTATGTGTGTCTGAATATATCTTCTTCTACTAGGTTTTAAGGTTCTTAAAGACAGTATATCAACATTTTTTTAGAAAGAACTTTAGGCAAAAATTCATGTCCCATATTTTTGTTAGGGACTATGACCCCAGAGAATCGGGTGTGAGGGAAAAGGAGAGTGAGGCAGGAAGCAGGCAGGATCGATATGACAGTGCATTTCTGAGCTGGTCACCGATGGCATCAGGTATAATGAATCACTTGGTTTTGAAGGACTGTCTTCAAAAAGGTCAAATAATCTCTTTCTAGGGGGGACAAAATCTTAGGCCAGCTTCTGTTTCTCCCTGAATTAAGGTTTACCAGAGGGAGCACTACCTTCCTACACGAATGGATTGCACACCCATGAGTGCTGCAAGGGTCCCAAAGCATTACACATCTCAGTGGCAGCACTGAATTCTGACAGAAGACATGAAAGAAGCACAGAAAGGACCTGATGTTAGACCTGTCAGGTGCTTCACATGTGAAACTGGCCAGCGGTCACTCATATTTGTCGCCCCAGGCGCCAGTGCTGAACCAGTAGCTATCTGCTCTGGACACAGGTGACACTGAAAGAACCTGAAGTGGCACATAAGAGGTGTATGACTGAGCATGTATTTGTAGTAAAGCTGTAACCATAAAGCTGAAGTTCATCTTTGAATCGCCTGCTATACTACAAAATGGTGTGTACATCAATTATTAAAATACTTGCTAAATAAGTAACAGTGCTAAGAATGTGTAATGGAAAGGTAAGAGTGAATTCTCACAATATAGGTGAGTAATCCTGTTTAGAGAAAAGGTAATGGGTTAGTAAATTCCAAATGTTTGAAATTGAAAAGAGTGTTAGCTACTAGCATAAGTACAAAGTTACACAAATAATTTGCTGAAAAGTCAGGGCCATTTTCTTATTCTAATTTTAGTGAAAACAGCTGTGTGACCTCTCTGGGCCTCACTTTTGTTCATCTGTGAAGTCAAAAGAATAAATCTGATGACATTTAAGATTTCAGCCAAACTTCGAAACTGATGTGTCTGAAGTTCTGAATCTATGACAAATAAATAATTAAATATCAATGTATTAAGTATGATTGAGTACACATTGTGAGCTAGGCACCTCTCCAGTTGCTAAGAATACAGTAATGAAAAAGCAGACATGAATGCTGCCCTAATCGAGTTTAACATCTAATGTGGAGAGTCACAAAGCAAAATAAATATTTATGCAGTATGTTACAAGTGGGGAGGCCAGAGAGCTGAGCTGCAATGTTTACTCGGGTGGCCAGGGTAGGATTCACTGAAAAGCTGAGCTGAAAGATCCAGCCAAATGGATAATGGGGAAGGAGCACTCCAGGTCATTCTCTGAGCAGGGGGTGAACCTCACATGTTCTGGAGAATAACAAACTCTTTGACTTAAACCACATGACAGAATTTAGAGACTATTATGAGAATGACGTCAAAGAGTTAAGAAGGTCAGATCATGTTGCACCCTAGGACATTTTGAGAAATTTGGGTTTTACTCAGAATAAGTCATTGAGGATTTTGAATGGATAAATGTATAGCTTGATTTAGGTTTTTACAACGATCAGGATCAAATTGGCTGCTGTATTGAGAACAGATTATAATGGGGCAAGTGTATAAACAGAGATATGAAAATAGTTTCCAAAAGACACATCTAGCATAATTTCTGTAAAGGTAACAATGTGGCTAAAATGTGTTTTAATTTAGTGTTTTTATGGTCATCAGACAGGTTAAAAGGTTTTACTTATTTTAAAGTAGGTAAAACATCAATTTACTTTATAAACATGTAAAAAATAAGTAATAAAAGTTATACTCAAACTATTTCAAAAAATTGAAGTAGAGGAAATACTTCAAAACTCATTCTATGAGGCCAGAATTATCATACCAAAACCAGACAAAGATGCAATAATAATAATAACTATAATCCAATATCTCTTATAAACACAGATGCAAAAATCCTCAAAAAAATACTAGCAAACTGAATTCAACAACACAACAAAAAGATATTTCACCATGATTAAGTGAATTCATCCCAGAGACGCAAGTATAGTTAAACATATGCTAATCAATAAACGTGATACATCACAATATATGATCATTTCAACAGATGCTGAAAAGGCATTCCATAATATCCAACTTTCCTTTAAAAACATATTTCCATTGGCTATTATCTTGATTAAAAACACATAACAAACTAAGTATAAAAGAAGTATGCCTCAAAATAGTAAGGGTCACATCTAACAAACCCACAGCTAACATGATACTGAATGGGAAAACATTGAAAGCCTTTTCTCTAAGGTCTGAAACAAGACTAATATGCTAACTTTCACCACTCCTATTCAACATAGTATTGGAAGTTCTAGACAGAGGAATGAAGCAATAAAAGAACATCCTCATTATAAAGGAAGAATTCAAATTGTCCTTTTTTTGCAGATGATATGATCTTATATTTAGAATATAAATACTGACAAAAAACTTATGAATTCCACCAAAAACTGCTAGAACTGATCCATGAGTTCAGTAAAGTTGCAGGATACAAAATCAACACACAACAATTAACAACATTTCTATATTTCAATAGTAAACAATCTGAAAAAAAATACAAGAAAATAATTCAATTTACACAGCTACCAAAAAAAAAAAAAGAAAAAAATTAAACAAAAAAAAAAAAAAAAAAAAAAAAAAAAAAAAGGAATAAATTTAACCAAGGAAAACTGGAAAAGATTGATAAAACAAATTAAAAAGGACACAAAAACGTGGTAAGATATCCCATGTTTGGGGATTGGAAGAATTAATACAGTTAAAATGTTCATACTAGCTAAAGTGATGTACAGATTCACCACTATCCCTATCAATATACCAATGACATTCTTCACAAAAATAATTAAAAAAAAAAAGCAAAAATTTGTATGGATCCACAAAAGACCACAAATAGCCAAAGCAATCCAGAACTAAAAGAACAAAGCTATAGTATCCATAAGACAGCATGGTGCTGTGATAGAAATATACACATAAGCCAGTGTAACAAAATAGAGAACCTAGAAATAAATCCATGCATTTTCAGCCAACCCATTTCAAAAATGATGCCAAGGACATACGCTGATAAACAAATACTTTTCAATGAATGGTGATGGGTAAACTAGATAGCCATATGCAGAAGAATGAAAATAGACCTTTATCTCTTATTACATACAAAAATCAAATAAAAAAGGGATTACATACTTAAATGTAAAACTTAAACTAGAAAATGACTAGAAGAAAACATTGGGGAAACACTTCAGGACTTTGGGCTAGACAAAGATTTTTTTGGGCAAGTCCTCAAAAGCACAAAAAACAAAAGCAAAAATAGAGAAATGGGATTACACTGAGCTAAAGTATCTTCTACACAGCAAAGAAAGCAATAAACAAAGTGAAGAGACAATCCACAGAATGGGAGAAAATATTTGTAAGCTATCCATCTGACAAAGGGGTTAATAATCAGAATATATAAGTAACTCAAAGAACACAGTGGTAAAAAACAAATAATCAAATTTCAAAATGGGCAAAAGATCTTAACAGATGTTTTTTAAGAGAAGATACACCAGTAGGTATATGAAAATAATGTTCAAAATCACTAGCCATCAGGGGAATGTAAATATAAACCACAAGGAAATATCATCTCACCCCAGTTAAAGTAGCTATAACTAAAAAGACAAAAAAATAACAAAAGCTGATAAGAATGCAGAGAAATGTGAGCCCTCCTACACTTTTGGTAGTAATGCAAATTAGTACAGTCACTATGGAGAACAGTATGAAGGTTCTCAATAAACTAAAAATAGAATTAGCATGCGATCTAGTAATCCCATTCCTCAGTATATGTCCAAAAAAAGGAAATCAGAATATCCACGAAAAATCTGCACTCTCATGTTAATTGTACATGTCTCATGTTAATTCATAGCAGCCAAGATATGAAATTAATCTATGTCCATCAGCAAATGAACAGATTAAGAAAATGTATTTACACAAAATGGCATATTATTAATACATTAAAAAGAATGCTACTCTGTCATCTGCAGAAACGTGGAAAGAACTGGAGGTCATTATGTTAACTGAAGTAAGTCAAGCACAGAAAAACAAATATCCCATCTTCTCATTAATATGCAGGAGCTGAAAAACTTGGTCTTCTGGTGATGATGACTATAACAGTGGTTATCAGGGGCTGGCAAGGGTAGGATAGAGGATGGATGAAGAGAGATTGATTAATGGGTACAAAAATACATATAGATAGAAGGCACAATTTCTAGTGTTTAATAACACAACAGGAGTATAGCTAACAATAAAGTATTGTATATTTAAAATGGCTAGAAGATTTGGAATGTTCTCAACACAAAGAAATGATAAATGTGGAAGATGATAGCTACCCCAATTACCTTAATTTGATCATTACACATTGTATGCATGTATCAAAATACCATATGTACCACACAAATATGTATTATGTGTTAATATAAAAAGAAAAAAATATAGGTTGAAATATATATACATTCTCTTTTTTGTGTACTAATATTTAAAACTAAACCACACTATATACTAGTATACAAAAACTATATATTACTATATAAAACTAATATAAATAAAAATAAAGCTATGTATATATATTTAGTAACTAAAAATTTACTCTTTCTCTTTCCAAGTCTTATGTTGTGTATTTCTCTCAATGCCATGAAATAGTCAATTTCTCATTTATAGATGAGGTCACAATGGTCAAGGACATATAGCAAGTGAAAGGGAGGTTTACATATCAGTGAAGCATAATCATTGGTGGCAGAAAAAATGAAGAATAGGGCAATAGAGTCCTATTACAGCTATTACCAACTACTACAAAACTGAAGGTTTAAAATAACACGAACGTATCTTATAATTTTTGAAGTCAGAATAAAAAATACATCTCACCGGACTAAAATCAAGGTATTGACAGGGCTGTGTTTTATCTGTCGGCTTGAGGGAGAATCCATTTATTTGCCTTTTCTAGCTTCCAGAGGCTGGTTACATTGTTTGGCTCATGGCTCATGGCCCCGCTTCTATCTTTAAAATCAGCAATGGCCACCTGAGTCGTTCTCAATTGGCATCATTCTGACCTCTATTTCTACTTCTCTCTTTGATTTTGAAAGACCATTGTGATTATATTGGACCCACCTCAAGAATCCAGGTTAATATCCTTCTCAAGGTCACTTGAGTAGTAATCTTAATTCAGTCTTCAATTTTAATTCCCACTTACCATGTGCTATAACATATTCAACAATTGTGAAGTATAAGACATTAAACGCCTTTGAGGGGCCAATGTTCTGCCTATGACAATGGTGAGATAAATTTAATGTGACGGGGAGGCTGGGTGCGGTAGCTCACCCCTGTAATCCCAGCACTTTGGGAGGCCGAGGCCGGCAGATCACGAGGTCAGGAGATTGAGACTATCTTGGCTAACATGGTGAAAACCCATCTCTACCAAAAATACAAAAAAAAAAAAAAAAAAAAAAAAAATTAGCCGGGCGTGATGGCGCGCGCCTGTAGTCCCAGCTACAGGGGAGGCTGAGGCAGGAGAATGGCCTGAACCCAGGAGGCGGAGCTTGCAATGAGCTGAGATCGCGCCGCTGCACTCCAGCCTGGGAGACTGAGCGAGACTCCGTCTCAAAAAAAAAAGCAAAAAAAAAAAAAAAAAATTAAGGTGATGGGATGGTAGATAAGTCTTTTCCTTTCCTCATAACTTTTGTGATACTCTATCTGGATATATACAACAGAATACGTACCATCCCTATTTCAAGGCTATCCTGTTTAATTAATTTTTGTTAGGAGGTCACTGTCTTTGTAGAAAACATCTAACATGTCAGCGCTTTGTACTTATTACTATATTTCTCTGTGTGGTCATGAAAGAAGTGGTCTGTATGAGAGACTTTTCCAAATTATGAATCTAGAACACCCATAAATATTTAGTCTCATTTATTCCTACAGTGTGTATGGGTAAGTACATTATTTTTCATAAGATGATGACTGGGGAAATTGGGAATGTAGAACATGAAGACAGCATAGCTGCAAGCCTGGTTGTTAGCCCTCGTTATATTATAGACTGGTAAATGTACCTACCTAAATGGAATGAGGATGCTACTCAAGACTGAAGAAAATAGTCTTAGAAAATTTGCTAATATAGATCATTGAATGTTGAAGACCTTGCCATGTTAAGTGATGTACAGAAAGGTCCTAGAATACTGGCTTTCTCCTGAAGAGACCACAGATTTCTACTGATGACATAGAGTGACATATCCTGAGTAAGGCTATAAGGATTGTGGAGACTGCCTTTATAATAGGGTGAAGTCGGGACATGTTCTTTCTTCAATAGTTTTTCTTTAAGTCCTGCATTCTAGAAAGGAGAGACAGTCCCAAGGTCACTTTCCTAATATCATGGTACACTTTTTCCTGTGTTAAGTTGGCAGCCTGGGGTTAGGGAAGAAGTCCATCTTTGTCACAAAGAATGTATTACCCAGTAGGAGACCACTATGGAGATTTATAGACTTACGTTCTTCAGGAACAGTCATATTGCATACTGAGTTTCAAATGTCATTGTGTCGTAATATTCATCAATGTCTTACAATATTCACCATAAGTTTGGTAAAAGTTATAAACTGGCTTTTATCTGACCTTTTGAAAAAAGAAGGGATAGGTGTCCACAACTCAGTGTGAAGTGTTTAAAAGACAAATGTTAGCATTCACTCCTTCATTGTGGATTATTATTCCACCCAAAATTTCCTATTTCAAAAGCCACATTTGATTCATGTCAATACGAAAAGATGCCAAAATAGGAGAAAAAAGTTTGGAGATCATGAAGATGCAAACAGGAGTTTTTACTAATACTTAAGTAAGCTTATACAAATACACTAAAATACAGTATTAATTTGGCTTATAAGTATACTTTACTCTGTACAAGTTACCACCACTTGAGAGAAAAAAAAAAGAGAGCCAGAGATGAATATATACTTTCCAACATAATATAGAGGCATAGTAACATCCTTAACATGACATATACTGTGCTCCTAAATATTGCTCCTAAATATTAAGGATAACATGCTAACATTTGTCTTTATCCCCATGTTTGGGGTTCTAAAATATTAGATGTAGGAAAACTAAAAAAAAATAAAGTTGAAAAAGAAACCACTCTAGCACCAGGAGTTTTATTTTCATAAAACATCCATATCCATATACTTTGTAGGCAGTTTCCGAAATGGCTTTCAGTGATCTCCTTCTCTTAATATTCATATCCTGTCCTTTCAGCTTGATAGTTGGCTTGACATTAATCACACTTGAGCTTAATCACTTCCCAGTCTAGATGACAAAAGCCTTTGACTTTTTTCTTGCACATTCTTTTTTGTCTTCTTATTTATTAGCCCTGTCAAAGCTGCCTCTATGTTGTGAGATGCTTTATGGATAACTATGTGGAAAATAGTGAAGCAGGCCTCTTGCCAACCACCAATTAGGAATAGCCGTGGAGGAACTGAGTCCCACCAACAGCTACTTGAATGACTATAAAAGTGGATCCATTACTGGTTGAACCTTGGGATAACTATAGCCCAACTGACACCTTGATTTTAGCCTTGTGAGATATTCAGACACAGAGGATGCAACTAAGCATTGTTTGAATTTCTGACCCATAGCAACTGAGATAATAAATGTTTGCTGCTTTATCCACTGAGGTTTTGAATAATCTGTTTAAAAAAATAACTACTACACATACATATACAAATTTGCAAGATAAAACATAACTTTATAGGGAAAAAAAGAAATCAAGCAAGAACTAGATACAGTTAACATAAACTAAACTCAACATATTTAATTACAGCATGTGGAAATTGTAAAGTATCTTTTTCTTATATATGTTAAGTACTCAGTAAAAAATTAGAGTGCTGAAATCTGTATACTGGAGTTGAAAAAAACAAAGAAAACTTAGAGGATGTATGGGAGGTAGTGAAGAGATAATTAAAATATTCAAAATCAAAATTTATATAACAGAATTTGTATTTAAAAAAATGTAAAGAGTTACAAAAAGTATGTCTTCTCTGGTAGTAATTATTACCCTATTTGGTATAATGTCATAAATAAGGTTTTGAATAACAATTTTGTGGTAGATCTAAGCAACAATCCACGTAAACAGACACGTGGATTTCCTTCAATAAGGGAGCAGGAAATGACAATCACATTATCCGGCGAAAACATTTTATCTTTGTTTACAGAGTTTGTGTGTGTGTGAATGTTTCTGACAAACTGCAAAGACCCCCAATCTTAACAAATAATTTATTTGACCATTAACTATATTTCATGCATAACATTTATTTTATGACATGAAATTATATTTTTAATTTAGATTGTTACATTTTGTTAATCACTACTTCACAAGAAGGGGAAAAATAAAAAAATATTCAAAAAGCAATTATAGCTCAATGATTTAAATCAATTCACCAGGCTATGGTTGTGGCAGATAATAACAAATTAAATTCTTCTTCCAAAGCTAAGTTGATTACTCTGAGTACCTACCTGTATTCTTCCAAAATTTTATAAATTACATGTGATTGGAGCTCAGATGAAATTTAGATTGCTGATTGACTTTAACTATAGGAAAAACTATTCAAAGAAAAGATTAAATGAAAACCAAATCCTTTTATATACATACAGAAAAAAAAAACATGAAAATGAAAGTGATCTAATCAGAAGTATTACAAAAAATAGACAAGAAGAATCAACAGTTACATGATCTCTCTCATAATGGTAAATTCTCTCTTTAAGTAGGCATGTTGCGATTGATGTATGCTGAATGAATGCGTTTTAGTTTTCCAGCATAGCAAATCTGACACTGAACTTGAAAACAGTTAGACTGGTAAGGGGTTTCTGGCTGGATTCCACATAATGCTGTTGGTTCATGGGATTTCCTTCATCTAGCCAGGTTTAGAAACTGTTTTGAATCAGTTAATACTGGACTGATTATGTTAATGAAATGGGGAAGGGTAAAACTCACTGATTTAGAAACTGGATAATATATAAGTGTATAATATAAAATTAATCTGCAGCGAAGGGCAGAGTGGTTTCAAATATAAGCCAGTCCATTTCTTTAACAGTTTCCAAATGTCTGGGAATTTTAATCACTAATTATAGCATTAAGTGAGCCAAGAACTTTAGAAAGGAATATACCTTTATTAGATATTTTCTTGAAGTTGTGGTAGTCTAACAAGGAACAATTTTAGATAATAGGGATAATTATTGGAATAGTAGTCAAAATCTCCTTCCTGAACAGTGAGATAAATACTTAAAAATTGACTGAATCTTTCATTCATAAAGGATAAATAATCCTTATTTTCCACCTATTAATCTGATAGGTGATTGAATGTTATCTTGCACTGTTATGTACAATAGGGTTTCTCAAGCACAGCACTCTCTGCATTTTGGGCCAGATAATACCTTGTTGTGGGGGTGTCCTATTCATTGTAGGATGCCTAGCAGCATCCTGGTCTTTCTCCACCTGCTGGAAGATTGGCCCCCTCCCAGTTGTGACAACCAAAACTGTTTCCAAGCACTGTCAAATGTCCTTTTGGGGGCAAAATAATTGTCTGTTGAGATACACTCCTCAAAAAGAAAGAGGGGAGGACAGCAGGGAGTGGCGATGGTTAATGGGTACAAACATACAGTTGGATGAATGGATAAGATCTAGTATTTGATAGCAAGAAAGAGTGACTACAGTCTGCAATAATTTACATTTTAAAATAACTAAGAGTATAAGTGGATTGTTTGTAACAGAAAGAAAGGATAGGTGCTTAAGGTGATGATTACCCAATTTACCCTGATGTGATTATTATGCATTTTATGTCTGTATCAAAGTATCTTATGTACCCCATATAGTCACCTATAATGTATCCACAAAAATTAAAAATTAATAAAAGGTTTCTATGACTCATGTGCAAATATAATTATAATCTTAGTACTCACAACCAGTATATATATTTTTATCCTTCTTGTGTCAGGGCAAGACCACTCTAAGGTTTGATGATATGCATATTCACTACTATGGTTTATTACAGCGAAAGGCTACACAGCAAAAGCAGCAAAGGGAAAAGGCTTATGGGGAAAAGTCCAGCAGAAACAATGTATGAGGTTTCAAGAAACCTCTCCCATTTGAGTCACACAGATGTGAGGATATATGGTCCCCAACTTACAGTGGTCCAACTTACATTTTTTGACTTTACATTGGGTTTATCAAGGTATTATATGCATTTGTGACTTACAATATTTTCAACTTACAATGGTTTTATAAGGTGTAATACCACTGTAAGTCAAGAAACATCTGTGATTCATCAGCAATGAGTTGTAACACCAAGTTGTGAAATGTCCTCCAGATAAGCTCATTAGAGACTTAATGCTCACTGTTTAGCACATATCACATTTCCAGACTTTCAGAAAGAAAACAATTGTTTAGCAAAACCAACATTGTTTTTACAAACAGTTTAGTTACTACACACCATGCTTATCAGTTAGGGAATGATGAGACCCCTTTCAGAAATCCAAGTTCCCATATGCCAGCCATTGGTCAACCTTGCAAAAAGATCTTTCTAATCACAGCAGTCTCAGGCCTGTTACGTTAACCCTTTCTCTATGCTTTCCTACAAAATGTTTTGTGATATGTCAGCTGCATTTTAGGCACCCAAAGACTTATAGAATAAATAGGTGAACTAATTAATCAACCAGTGATGTTTTCAGTTAGAATTCCTTAAATGTCTCTATTGGCACATTTGTTCCTAAGGACTCTTACACCTACAAAGAGGAAAATATTCCACATAATAAAGTATAACTACTGTTTTATAATAGAGGAAAATTTTAATCAAATTGTACTAGTATTGACCTGCATTTCCAGAAAAATCTTCAAACAACTCAAGATCCAATGGGAGGAGCCCAATTTCAGTGAAAAGAAAATGATGTATGGTAATATTCTGGTCAATATAACTTCTAAATGCAACCACTAAGGGAATTTAAATTTCTTGAATCTAAGACTCCATGAACAACCATTTTCTGTCAAGGAGCCAATATTATTTTTTAAAATAAAATCACTCAATGGTTACATTCTTATTTGAGATACGGAGTTATCTAGAGTCCTTCACTCAAGATGAACTGCTTTAGATTAATAGGATGCTTTGAGAAAATAAGCTTCACGTTACTTTTGATAAAATATAATGCACATTATTTTCATGATAATTAATGGTGAAACACCTCCCATAACCACACATTCCCCTTTTATACATGTGAAACAATTGTTAGTTTAGATTTTATCACTGAATTATTGTCTGGTCATCACCACCTCCCCCATCCTAAATATTTAATGAGAGCAAGGTCTGTGCTCTTTTTTCATTCACATTTATCTCTCTAGGACCTTGCATAGGATGTAGTAAGGAGTATTTAACAAGAATCTGTTAAAATGATTTTTTTTTTTGAAAGTCGCATAGGGTTTTTAATGTAGAATTTTGTCAGAAGACAATGGTGCTGCATGTTTTTGAGTGCAAATGTACATTGCTAATATATATATATATTTTAAATTAATTTATTATTATTATTTTTATACTTTAAGTTCTAGGGCATGGCACAAGTATACATATGTAACAAACCTGCACGTTACGCACATGTACCCTAGAACTTAAAATGATTTTTTTAAAAAAAGCTCGCAGAGATAACCGTCCATACCCCATGTGTCCCCATAGTATATTTGATCTTTATTTTGAGGGCAAACACTATATTTTAAAAATTAAAATCTAATAAAGATAAAACAGCATCCCTCTACAGGATTGATTTCTTTGATTGTAAAGTGTGCTAAAAATGGGTTTCCAGTGCACTCTGACGCCACTCATAAAATCCTAACCAGGACCTGGTAAGGTCTTAATTTGTCAAAACACCATACCAGAAACCTCTAATATAAACAGGCTCATATTATAATCTTCTGCATTTGTAATTTTTGAGAATAAGGTGGAAAAGCACTCATTAAGTGGAGGATTTTTCTTTTAAATGTTATACTTAAGAATATATCCTTATTCTGGATGAGACAGATAAGATGCATTGCTCCCCGGCCCTGGCAGTGGATTTGTTTGTCTACTATGCTTTCTAACTCTCTTTCTTTGCTGAGCTAGCTATTTTTTGTTTATTTGAGAATGATTGTACCTTAAAGGAACTATATTCTGTATCCATTATTTTATAAAGATGAGTGGGTTCAGTAAATGCCTGAAAAGGTATCTTGACTGAGATCACAAAGTTAACATAATAAACCTGATAGTGCTGTAGGAAGAAAGGCCCAGTTAGATGTGGTAGTAAAACTTAGCCTTATAATTCCCAGGCCAAAGTTGTTTCCACCGTCACCATCACCAAATCAGCATCAGTAACTAATCAAATAACAATTTATTTAAACCATTAAAATAATGTAATTCTTTCACTGAAATATGAACATATATTTAAACATGATGACGATCTGTAGAAACAAATATTTTTAGAATTAAGAAGAAATATATTTTACGAAGTAGTTTGTATTAAATAAACTATTTCCTAGATCCTGAATGATGATAAAATTTACCCCATTAACACTAGGGAGCATATTCAAAGAATCCACAACTCTAGCAATTCTTTGGTTAAGTAGAAGCCACAAGAAGATAATTTATATCTGAAATTATGTAATATTACAACATCCCAGTTCCTTTTGTGAAACCCAGAATTCCATTTACTCATTTGAATGGCTATACTTTTTTAGAATCCCTTCAAATTTGTTCCATACATACTTTTTAGATATGAACTAAAATTAGACAGAGTAATATAGTTTTCTCATCAATATGGAATTGAAAAAAGAAATACTCCAGTTACATTTTCCAGCTGAGTACTTTGGCTTATTATTGGATTTGATTTTACTTTTAACAGTGACACAAAGGCAAATGCAATTGGCAAAGTTAAATATGTGGTAGCAGAGTTTGCAGTTTAAAACTCTACGTGCTTGCTTGCTTGCTTGGTTTTGTTTTTGTTTTCTTGAGAAACTGTTCACTACTCAGCTTGCTCTGTAAAGTTAAGAGCATAGACTCTGGAGTATCAGATGTAGATTAGAATTCTATTTTTGCCACTACCTATATTTATGAATGTAAACACCTTTTTTTTAACTTCTCTGATCTCAGTTTTCTCATCCTTTAAAAGAAATTTGTGTATAGACAGCGAGGGGTGTTACTACTCTCATTAGCAATAAATAATATTATTACTTCATTGTCAAGTTTCCTACTACCCAGGTACATGAAGTGCCCTTGCTCTGTCTCTCTCTTCTCTTTTTCCTCCAGTTTCCTTTATTTAACTTGGAGAGATCAATCTATTATTCTCTAACAATTTATTTTACATTTATAAAACTGTAGGATGGCTTGTATTGTTCATGTAACATTGTTAGTTTATCCACAGGATAAAAGAAAAAGAGTTAAACAGTCGATAATTAACTACCATAGCTATAGTCATTCCTCTTCAAAAACTCTAGTCAGCTAACCAAAGGAAACATCTTCTCGGTGAATACAGGTAAGTTAGGGCAAAGTTTTGGTAGTGAAATTGTAAATAATCAATTTCTTTATGATGAATCAAATCATAAAGAAATTAACTTCGCAGAACTATAAAATTTATTTTCAAGTAGAAAGTTTGTTAAAAATGTTTCACTTTATTTTCTTTGAAGACAATAAGTTTTGGAGGCAATTCAAACATTTTATTATGAATTATCAACTAAGTTAATTTTAAATAATGAATTTGTCTTTGTACTTAATGCAAATTGCATATACATTGTATTCAAAATAAAATGCAAATACCAAAGAAAAATTGTTTGGTAAAATAATGTTACAAGTTTATGTTTGTTTCATAGTAAATTATTTTTAAATTTTTGTCAGTTTACATAACAAAAGATTGCTTAATAATTGCAAGTAGCAGCTTTACCAATATATAAAATTCAAAATGTTACTCCAAACACAAATATAATTAGCAGCAATAAAAGTTTAGTATAGGAACTTTATTAACAGTGGTTATATCCAGTTTGTAGTTGCCAAGAAATACCAGTTTTACATGCCTTGGCAACAGTAATAAACAATTTATGTCTTTATAATAAACAGATAGGTGTTAAAAGCACATTTAAAAGAAATACCAAAAGAGTTTATAACATTTAGCGAGCATATGGTCTCTATAAACTAGTTAACTAAGTACTTTATAAAACTGTTAGTATTAATCCTAATATTAAAATATTTTATATTTGTGCTGCATGGTTTTCAAAGTATCATTTAGAAGGATTCTATGTATAACAGCTATACATAATAACTTATTTATTCTTCCCAATTTTGCCAGATAAGATTTATCTCTACTATGCTGAAGAATTAAAACAGACTCAAGATGGTTAAAATGTTGACTGACATATTTAACCACTTGGTATGAGGGCCAGGACTCATAATTAGGTTTGTGTAATTCTAAGTCCATGATTATTCCAGTTTATCTTGCTGTTGCTCAAACAGGTGTGCTTTTAAATTTGCTTATAAAATATGCACAAACAGATGGCACCCGCTAAATATATAACTGACAATAATATCTTGATATTTTCAAATACTCAAGAGTAATGTAGCACAAAGGGCTCAGAAACTTGCAACATGATATATTGCACCCAGAAAAAGAATCCTTAAAAACAGTCTAAAGTCTAATTCAACCATCTATGTTAGAGAAAAAATTGGACAAATAGAATTAAATGATTAGCCAATTTACTATCTAGAAAATTTCGAAGTTCAGACTCAAAAATCACTTCTTTGAATCCATTTCTAGAGCTTTCTGTTATATCAAGGAAACAGATTTTTTCCAAATGTTTATGTTTCTTTGTCCAATCTAAAGGATGAAAGACACTAATTCTCTATAATACACAAGAAGAAAAGAGAATTAGGCAGTATCTTTATGAAGTCCCATCAGATTAGCAGAAAATTTACAAAAGTGATGTTATAAAACTTTTTGACTGAAAGGCTTTTCCAATATTATAAAAAGGGTATTACATTATATTGCCATATAATGCTATTAAGAAGCACTTTGGGAGGCTGAGGCGGGCGGATCACGAGGTCAGGAGATCGAGACCATCCTGGCTAACACGGTGAAACCCTGTATCTACTAAAAATACTAAAAAAAAAAAAAAAAAAAAAAAATCAGCTGGGCGTGGTGGCGGGCGCATGTAGTCCCAGCTACTCTGAAGGCTGAGGCAGGCGAATGGCGTGAACCCGGGAGGTGGAGCTTGCAGAGAGAGGAGATCGCGCCACTGCACTCCAGCCTGGGTGACACAGCGAGACTCCATGTCCAAAAAAATAAATAGATAGATAGATAGATAGATAGATAGATAGATAGATAGATAGATAAAAAAAAATAAAACATTACCTACTACAAAAAAATCTTACAGTCATGTTTCCCAATCTATTATAATTAATAAAATGTTAGGAAAAGACTTGTTTTATTGTGAACCTGTTATTCAATATATTTTATTCCAGAGAAATGGATATTAAAGGATATTTATAGTACTTTCAATTTGTTTTGAAAGCTACATCTGTATTACCAGGAATATGTATAAGCACTAAATATTGTTGCAGAATTTGTCTAAGGCTAATACCATTTTCAACACCGTGAAGAATAAAACAATTTTCCTATATGTCAGAAAAACCCTCTTTACAGGTTTTATGAAGTATATAAATCCCTGCATGAATACATTCAACTGGGTGACTCTATTACATTTTTGATGCCCCCCATGCTTCTAAAAAAAAATGATGCCGAGTGTATCTTTAGGATTTGAAAACAATGAAAGTACTATGAAGCCAACTGACAGGACCTCACTTATTTCCTGCTGGTTTATCAGTAGTCAGGAAGGATTTGCACTCAAACTCTTCCACCTTTCCTCTCTTGTTATCAATGGCATACACGGAACCACAGGAAGAGGAATGCATAGTGTGGCCATCTAAAACAGGGTAAAAGTCAGAAATTCTTATAGAAATAAAGTTGCAATTGAGGTTCAAAAATAATTACCAACAGACACACTTGAATCAAAAAAAAGAAGAATCTTTAAAAACCCATGATCTAAATTTATATTGACAATATAATTATATGCCAATGAGTAGTTTTGAATTCAGCACCATATACTGACTGCCTATTTATCACATAGTAAAGGTACAAATAAGTAAGGAGTTACCCACATGTAAATATTCCATCAATGTTTGCACATCCATGGTGTATATTATACAGATACATCTAGCACCAGAGGATTTTGGATGCTATGGAATAAGAAAATAGAAACGTAATTTTTTTTTTTTTCTTTTCGAGACAGGGTCTCTGTCATCCAGGCTGGAAGGCAGTGGCCTGATCTCTGCTCACAGAAACCTCCGCCTCCCAGGTTCAAGTGATTCTGGTGCCTCAGCCTCCCAAGTAGCTGGAATTACAGGTGTGTACACCTACACCATGCCCAGCTAACTTTCTTTGTATTTTTAGTAGAGAAGGGGTTTCACCATGTTGCTCAGGCTGGTCTCAAACTCCTGACCTCAAGCTATCTGCCCACTTCGGCCTCTAAAGGGCTGGGATTACAGGTGTGAGTCACCACGTCCAGCAGAGGCATGAATTAAAAAACAACAACAACAACAACAAAAAACAAAATAAAACTTGAATTGCTTTCTCACCCCAACTACTTGTTTGATCTTACCAAGTCATTTCATCACTATCTTCCATTTTTTAACCACAATGTAAAAACATTTGACTTTCCTTCCCACTATATTGTTGTAAGTATAAAATGCCACAATGTATGTGCAAATGGTCTGAAAAATCCTAAAGCACTATATCAGTACACTTCCATATTGCTCTATATACACTAGAGCAAGAAGAGGTTAAATGCGTTCTCCTGGTAGCACCTTGCTGAGCACAAAAATGTGACATCGGCACCAGCGTGTCCTAGCTCATTTCCCTAAATCTGGAGTGTAAATTGAAGTGTTTTACCCAAATCTTTTTTTTTTTTTTTTTTTTTAATTTTTTGAGACTGAGTCTCGCTCTGTCGCCCAGGCTGGAGTGTAGTGGCACAATCTTGGCTCACTACAGGCTCTGCCTCCCAGGTTCATGACATTCTCCTGCCTCAGCCTCCTGAGTAGCTCAGACCACAGGCATCCGCCACCACTCCCGGCTAATTTTGTGTGTGTGTGTGTATATATATTTTTAGTAGAGACAGAGTTTCACCGTGTTAGCCAGGATGGTCTCAATCTCCTGACCTCGTGATCCGCGCGTCTCGGCCTCCCAAAGTGCTGGGATGACAGGCGTGAGCCACCGCGCCCAGACCCCAAAATCTTTACTGCCAAGAAAAGTGGCAGGTTTAGTAATTTCATAGTGGTTTTGGAAAGTTTGGCTTTTAATCTTCCTTTAGATTAGTTCTTTTCGATTATAACATTGTTAACACTGTAAAACTCTAGTTTGAGTGAAATTCTAGTGGGTTGAGATAGTGCAATCAATGAACATTGAGCCAAGGATGAATTGGTGCTATTCCTGGTCAATTATCTTTGGTAAAGAAAGATGGACCCTTTCCATGATTGAAAGTTACAAAAAAAATCTAATATCACTACATATCAAATATAATTTAAAATATAAAATCAAAATTAAGTTCTTATTAAGTCTTGGTAGATCAAAAAAAAATACACCATCAATATGCCAACACACATCTAATTACTAAATTAAGAAAAAAATTGTGTCAATTTTTGATTGGTAATATAGAAATAAATTTTCACTAGAAAGAAATTTTGAATAAGTATTGACACTGATATAAATTACATAATTTAATTATTGTCATTATTTTTTCAAATTTTGAAGTTATATGTAAAAGATTAGATGACCTTAGATTCTAATTCAAAGACTATATCCCATATGATTATTTCAGCTCTTTTCAGAATGCATTATTTAAGAAACAAAACCCTGATGGACATAACCTATTATAATGTGCTGCTGCTCACAAAATAATTGATTATAAACATGCCAGAAAAAATTACACAAGTCACATATGTGTTCTTCCCAGATTCGAGCTATTATCTTCTAAATATTGTAAGTAGGTAGTAGATTAAGATAATTTATTTGCCATGTTTTTCACGCTTAGAGTTTTTCTTTCTTTCTTTCTTTCTCTTTTTTTTTTTTTTTTTTTTTAGACAGACACTTTCTCTGTCACCCAGGCTGAAGTGCAATGGCACGATCTTGGCTCACTGCAACCTCTGCCTCTCAGGTTCAAGCGATTCTCCTGCCTCAGCCTCCCAGCCACTTGCCACCACATCTGGCTTATTTTGTATTTTTAGTAGAAACAGGGTTTTGCCATGTTGGCCAGGCTGGTATCGATCTCCTGACCTCAGGTGATGCACCCGCCTCAGCCTCCCAAAATGCTGGGATTACAGCCTTGAGCCACTGCACCCAACAAAGTTTCCCTTTATACAGAAAGCAGCTTGTTGAAGGCAATGCCAATATTGGTTTAATTTTCTTATGAGGAACCAAGTATAATATGGGAAATAATTAATATAATTTGTTCTTAAAAATATAGCTTAGTATTGTATTAGTTTTTCTAGAGACTGAGCCAAATGAAGTTTATTCCGACTAAAATACTGCAAACATTTACTTAACCTATTATGCCTCATTCTTAAAATGCTTAAGGGTGCAGCTCTAGAATTATATTTCTTAGTCACACCTTACTCAAATTATATTAATTGTAGAAGAAATTTATTTATAATCCTAGACATGTTTTAGGAAGAGAATTTTAATGGTTTAGGGAAGAGAAAGATACATCTTCTTATGATAAAATAAAGTAAGATAGTATAGGTCTTTATGACACAATAGTAAACATATATATGAATTATGAATTAATCCAAACATGTCCATACAAAAAGATCTAGCTGTGTATTTTTCATTTTAAATCAGTTAAATTAGTTACATAATCTACTGTATAAGATTAATAAAAATGAACTAAAAACATCTGTTGGCTCATCAGAATAATGCGACACCTTTTTTCATTGGGTTATGAAGGATAATATTTATAATAATAAATGCATACAAAGTTCTTATTACAGTATGTAGAGCACAATGGATGCTAACTGGATGTTACTTTCTCTCTCTCTCTCTATCACGTAAACACCATGAGACCGGGTGCGGTGGTTCACACCTGTAATTCCAGCACTTTGGGAGTCCAAGGCGGGTGGATCACCTGAGGTCAGGAGTTCAAGACCAGCCTGACCAACATGGTGAAACCTTGTCTCTATTAAAAATACAAAAAAAAAAAAAAAAAAATTTAGCTGGGCATGGTGGCAGCTGCCTGTAATCCTAGCTACTCAGGAGGCTGAGGCAGAAGAATAGTTTGAGCCCGGGAGGCAGAAGTTGCAGTGAGCTGAGATCCCGCCATTGCACTCCAGCCTGGGTGACAGAGAAAGACTCTGTCTCAAAAAAAAATAATAATAATTAAAAAAATAAAAATAAAAACAAAAAAACAGTAAATACCATGAGTGCAAAAAGAGAAGCTATCTTATTACTGACGTGTCCCTATCCTTTATACAGTGTCCATTATGTAATAAGAGACCAGCAGTCATTTTTTTCCATATGTAAATACAGAGAAATATCTTGACTACAGTGCAGGACTCCATGTTTGTTTGGCTCTCTGCTCGAATTAGACTTTTCTCCCATCAATATAGAATAAGCCATGCATGGACATAGCTTCTATCAAAAATCTGCAGCCCAATGAGTAAAATGGGCTCACACAGATCTTGGAAAAATACATTTAGTAGACTTGGTGAAACAGTAATGGTTTTGCACAGAACTCCACCGCAACCCACCTGACAAACTAGGATATGCTAAACAAACCAGTCGTGCGTGTGTGTGTCTGTGAAAGAGAGAGACAGAGAGAGAAACTATGGCTATTTCCTTTATAAATGCTGGCTTTGCCTTGCCTTAGATCGGGACAACAGACTTCACAATTTTTCCACATATACGCAAGTAAATTCTCAGCACTTTAACTGTCTCTGAGTTCTACTTTGATACATCCACTGTGCAATTTATGTCAATAAAAATAAAATTCCTAAGTAGGAGGGGGCTCTGTCTTAATGTGTTTACTATTTGGACTTCCTTTTATTTTATTTGAAGACAGAGGATGCTTGGCTTTATGAAGCAAGCTCTCATTCAATAGAATTATCATATGTCTCAAAAAAATATGATAGTAAGTGTCTTTTGATAGCATGAGATATACAGGAGAAGTATAAAACTCTGCTTTATGAATGTTCTGCTTCCAACCAGGATATATTCAGTTCTAGTTAAGATAGTTGTGTTCTATTAGCTGGGGTCAATTGGAAACTGTCTTTATTAGAAACATACATGTGTATGCCAAACTGCTAAGAAATGAGAAACGTCTGTCTATATCACCTGTTTTTTGCTTGCTCAGAATTCTACCTTCTTAAAAATTGGCTTTCCTTTAGAAAACTACTTCATTGGCCTTCTTTATGGTAATCACAGTGCTATGCCCACCAACAATGACAAGAGACCTAAAAAAGACCAATTCGATTATTCCTTAAAGTTGTATTTATGCTGAGAGAGAGAGAGAGAGAGAAGGGCTCCTTTCCTTAGTAATTGCAATTATGAATTTAGCTATTGAGTTGTCAGCAGCCTTGATATACATCTGCATGGACAAATCTTGACTGAGAGTTAAAGCCAAACATCATGGGACACAAGCAAAAGGCATCAAAAGAAACAGATTCCTCAGGGGTCTTATTGGGTTTCTGAATACAGCCATGCCTGAAAAACTCACTGTAACATCCTTCATTGCTTTAGAAAGAACTATTGTTCTTTCCCTTATAACCAAAGGAGCACTAACAAATGCTGGTTAAGTAGAATATTAATAAGAATATACATGAAAAAGAAAAACATGAATATGCTTTTGGTATAAAGTTATCTGAAATATTTTAACATGCAAATTAGATACCATGTAGTTTATTAAATAGTTCCTCAAATTAAAATGTTTTAGTATGTAAATACAGATGGCTTCCAACTTTAAATGGTTCAACTTACAATTTTTGAATTTATGGTGGTGTGAAAGCCATAGTCATTTGGTAGAAATGTTTCATCAAATTTTGAATTGTGGTATTTTCCAGACTATTAATGTATGGTAAAATACTCTCCCATGATACTAGGCTGCAGACCCCAGCCAGCCACAAGATCATGAGTGTAAATAAATGATACTCTACAGTGTACTGTGTTGCTGGTGCTTTTTGGATACTGTCTTTTCCATCCCATCACGTTTACAAAATGGCATTTTGACTTAAAATGTTGTCAATTTATGATGTGTTTATCAGGACACAACTGCATCATAAATCGAGGAGCCTCTATGTACACTATATATATATGTGTGTGTGTGTGTATATATATATATATAATTTTGAGTATCTCTGTATATTAATGTAAAGTTTTATTTTATACTTCATTTGTGAGTGCTCTGTTCCTTTAAATAAAGGCAATGAAACCAGATCAATGAGAGTACTCAAATTTATTCTAGTTGTAGAAAAGCTTGGATGATATCATTACAAAGGAAATCCAAATAAAAACCTAACCAATTGAACTTTTGGGTTGTGTTTGGAACTATCTCTTTTCAATAAATTAACATGTTTTATATGTTTACAATGACAAATATTAGACTATATTCTTTAAGGCTTCTCATCAGCAAGACTTTCCTGGTTATATGATTTATCTTTATTTCATCTTTCCAATTTTTCTGAATTATGCCTGTACTTTCTTTTATCCTTGCCTCCTCTAGGTCTGGCTTCTTCTGCCCTCTCATTTCCTGGTCTCTCACTGACTCTCCTTTTATCTCTATGGCATGTGCCCTTGGGCATGTCTTTCAGTGCCTGTCATTCTTATACTTCACTTCCTGTCTCTGCCTTCCCTCTCCCTCCATCTATCTTACTACTTCACGGCACCCTTATATACAGATGAAATAAAATCACTTAAAATTATCAATTAGATTTCACGTAGGAATTTGAAAAGTACTATCATCATTTCTTTATAATAAAGAATGTGACGTATTTAAAGAAAATTATTTTTAGGAGTGTTCAATTCCACTTGAACACTATCAGGCAAACACCTAAATTTTCCTTTGTTCAGGTTGCAAAATGTGAGCATTTCCTAAATTTGCTGTGAACCCTCAGGAATGAAGCAGAACACAGTTTTCAAAATAAAAAGGAACAATGTAATACATTTAAATATGAGTAAGTTTCCTAAAAATGATATATTAATAAAATTCAGTGCTAATATATACAAATTCTAAATAAATTTCCGTTTCAATACTTTCTTTTGATAGTTCTGTTTTCTCTCTCTTATAGAAACAACCTGCATTTATGCAGTTCAATTCCTTAGGCATATATGATTCATTCATCTTAATTTAGAAAATATCAAGGCCATGCCTGAGAGCAGAATTAGGGCATTATTTGTCTCTTGGCAATACATTTTAAAAATTGTTATCAATAAATAAATTGACAACATCCTTTCTAAGCTGTGTAGACATTTTCAATCAATAATGCACATTATCAGGACATAAAATCTTCCCTAACTTTTTACGTGATAAATCTTTAAGTTTTCTTCAGGGAATAGATTCACACTTAGGTTTTATCATCTATCCTACACTGACATTTGGGGGCTGAATTTGTTGAGGTAATGGATGTCTCTGTACGGCTGCAGCCCCGAATGATGCTTTCACTCCTATACCCTGAGCAAAAACAGTCTTGGGTTACAGGATTGAATTAGTGCCTTCTCCTTGTTTCCTTCACCGTTTATTTCATCACCTAATCCCATGTATAGGGTGAGTAAGAGTAGTCAGTTCATATGAATCTCAGCAAATAGCGATATAAACATATACTTGGCTCACAGGGCATAACTTACATTTACTAAGAAAATGCTCAAAACAATTCATTGAAGTTTTTCTATACATACTTTCAGGAATTGTAATGAGTACTTGCTTATAAAATGTTGACAACTTTAATCATAATTTTAAAGTGGTAAAAACTAATATGCAATATATCAAGGGAACAATACCTCAAACTGTTTTCCCAGAATATACTTTACAAATTATCAAAGTAGATAACTGACCACATTTCCTTTTTAGTTTACCTCGCTAGTTCTTTGAAGTTCTATTCACCATTAGCTCTTTGAATAACTGTTTTAAAACAGATGGGATGAACATCTGGATAACACAACATATATATATATATTTTTTTTTTTTTCTATCAATAGCCTCACTGATGTGAGGAACATCTCCTCCCACACACACCAGCCTGTGCCTCATCTAATGTGTTAACACTTTGGATAATGAGAACAACAGAAGTGGATACTAAATATCTTATTCAAATTAACTCAAATCTGAGTGCAAATGTGGAAGTATCCATGCAATTCACGAACTGCTGCCCCAGCCTGTGTTTTTAACAGCAGTGTTTGATGATGTTGGCACTCTTGATCATTTTATGTTTTTGAAGTTACTGAGTTCAATGATCCATCCTTTGTGTTTATTTATCAGGACTGTGAACATCACAAACAATTTAAGATGTTTAGAAATAAATGTTGATTTTAGATGGCAGAAAAATGCAAAGTTAGTTAAATTGATAAGCATCATTTTCATGTATCTATTATCTCTTTGTTAATAGTTCGCTTTCTCAGACATAATGGAAATGGCTGAGGAATATGGGTAAACTGAAGTATCTGAGTTCAAATGTATGCATGTTAAGATGAAATAATAGACATGCCACTCTTCTGTGCAGAAATTCAATGCCAAACTAACTCATGAAATACTGTACAATACAATACAATACAATACAATACAATACAATACAACACAACACAACATAGTTCAACTATATTGACTCGAAACAATATAACTGGTAGTTTAAGTTACTGGTAGTTCAAAGAAAGACCAAATGAATTCCGAGCCTCAAACAGTGTTATTAAGGACTTGCCTGCCTCTTTGTCTCTCTGGCTTCCTCTACGATGGCTTAATTTTCAGGCTGGCTTTCTTAATAATGTTGGTAAATATGATCCCAACAAGCTCTAAAATTCTATACTTCTTGCCTTTCTGCCTGAATCTTGCCCCCTTAAAATAATTTGTTTCAGGCACTTCCAGTCCAAATTTTAAAACTGATACTAATTTTGTGTAGTTTTGGTCATGTTTATGACGTCTTAATTAATCACTGTTGTAAAGAATGGCATTTTGACTTAAAATGTTGTCAATTTATGATGTGTTTATCAGGACACAACCGCATCGTAAATCGAGGAGCCACTATATACACTATATGTATAGAAACATATATATATATATATATATAGAGTGTAGACACAGAATGACCTAGGTAATATGTTCAACTCTGAAGCTAGACTATCAGGTTTTGAAACCAATGGATTAAGAACAGGTAAGCGGCTGGGCACAGTGGTTCATGTCTGTAATGCCAGCACTTTTGAGGGCCGAGACAGGTGGATCACTTGAAGTCAGGAGTTCGAGACCCACCTGGCCAACATAGGTGAAACCCCCTCTCTACCCAAAATACAAAAATTAGCCAGACATGGTGGTACACATTTGAAATCCAAGCTACTCAGGAGGCTGAGACAGGAAAATCGCTTGAACCTGGGAGGTGGAGGTTGCAGTGAACTGAAATCGTGCCACTGCACTCCAACCTGGGCAACATAGTGAGACTCTGTCACAAAACAAAACAAAACAGGTAAGGAGTAATTCTCCAAAGGAAAACTATCATTATTTTATCCAAATAATGATGGAAGCATTCTGCTCAGTCAAACCGACCTATGTCTATAATCAAAGTGCAAGCTTTACAGAGGAAGTTTAAATACAGAACTGAAATATTATTCATAAGCAATTGGAGTATTCTGGGGAATAGATATTAGTAAAAATTAAGGAAATAGAATGTCAACCAGTGATAATAACATATATATATCTCTCCTAACATTAGTCTAAACACAGAGTCCATACCACCGACAGCAAGCGTTGGACATGGTTAGAGGACCATTCTCCTTACCATAAAGTGAGAACTCAGATATACTCTCCAACTAATTTAACCTTGAATCACATTTTACCTATGTCTGAGCTATAGCATAACGTCAGAGCATATTAATCATAAACATATGCAAGAATATTGCAGAGTAAAATTGCCATTGCTTATTTTTCTTTTCTTATAAGAAATGCTAATTAGGGTAAAATTCATGTTGTAAAAGTATTTACATATAAATTAACTTCAAAAAAAATTTGCTGGAGATATTAGCAGAACATGTTGTATCTTTTAAAAATGCAAGAATTTGGTCTAGGCTGGGTTGAATATGTTTAGGAAAAACACAGTCTTTTGAAGAAAAAGTAGATTGCAATATCTCAAGTAATAACTAATGACAATGATGATAATAAAGTGTTCTTATGAACCCAAGAGTTGATATTTCTAACTTTTATGGCATAGCTGAATCATTCAGTAAAACCAAATGAGACAAATACCTTCCATCTCTCAAATCAAACAACATACTATTGAGATTTTAGCTATAACTTTATGTTTGTCTTGTTTGAAAAAATATTTCAAAACCCCAAAATATTTTTTTGTTAAACCATCTTAAATGGTTAAAACATTCCTTTTAAAGGAGTAAATACTTACGAAATGCTTAAGCATTGTAACTTCATCATTCCAAAGAATTAAAATATTTATTTTAAATTGAAATATTTATTATTGAAATTGAAATTGAAAAATTTTAAATTGAAATATTCGATAAATTGAAACATTTATTAAATGTTTGAACATTTTAACTAGCCTTTTTTAAAGTGCAATCATAAAAACACTGGTTTTACAATGAAAGAAATATTTCATAATTGCATTGACACATTTGAACTGTTTAGACATGTGGCACTAAAATGAAACACAATTGTGAAACACATATTTTAGATAAAGTATAGTTGCCGAAGTTTTTATCATCTTGAAATAATATTTTTATTATTTTTCGCTTTTAAAGCATACGTTTGTGTCACAATTTAAGTTGATTCTAGCAACTTGCAGTTAATCCCTGATTACTTGTCATGATTAGATATTCAGCCAAGGTATACATCACAGACCATCTGTGAGAGGACACTATTTCATCTGTCTTCTGGGTAACAGGGAGGCTCATTTTGAGGATGAACCCACCCTGCTTTTTTGTGAAAGCAGGAGAGTGCCAGGTGGTTGGTAGAGATAAACACAAAGGGTAATACTGGGGAAAAAGAAATGCAGGGCTTTGCCAGCAAACCTGTATAATATTGGTGCACTACAACAGGTGGTAAACAGTGAGATGTCATATATGTATAGAAAACCAGAATACATTTCACAATTTGTAGCTCAGATTCCACGAGACACTAAGAATACAGATGTTAGGAAGTTTCAAATTTCATTAAGAGTACAATCTAATACCACCTTGAAAATACCCTTTCTCAACTGCGTGTACTTATATTGCTAACTGGAGAAAATAGCTCTGGAGAATAATCATGGAACTGTGTGGAGTTTATTTGGTTAATGGAACCAAACATACAGTTAGGCAGAAGAAATAAGTTCTAGAGCTCAATTTCATACTGTAAGTTGACTAGTTACTAAGTTATTGTATATGTCAAAATAGATAGAATATTTGAAATGTTCCCATAACAAATAAATAATAAATCTTTGTGGTAATGGATAACCTAGATACAGTGATTTGATTTTTACATGTGGTATGCATGTATCAAAATATCACATTTACTTTTCATGGATACATAAGAGTTGTACTATATAAATATGCACAAAAGTAAGTATGTGAATAGATTAATAGAACAAGAAAAAATGATTAGCACATGTATCAAAAAATGATTAGTACATGTATCAAAATACCACATTTACTTTTCATGGATACATAAGAGTTGTACATATATAAATATGTTGTACATATATATGTTCTGTAATAATCATCATTGAAATTGTGTGTAAATTGGATTGTTACAAAGAGGTATTTTATGCCATATATATGTATGTACAACATATTTATATATGTACAACATATTTATATATGTACAACTCTTATGTATCCATGAAAAGTAAATACATGAATAGATAAACAAATAGGACAAGAAAAAAATGATCAGTACAGAATATTCTGCCTTTTTCTAAGTTTCAGGAGAAATCTGCAAATTTCCTAGGGAAATTTATGATAAGCCTATTAACATGCAAGTATAATGTATTAGATCTAATTTTTAAAAGTAAAAAGAGATTTTTTTTTATCATCCTGAAGAAGGAAAAGAACTTTTACCAAGGTTTTCTCATCCTGGGTTCAACATGTAATGATAAAAGCAAACTGGAGTAGAAAGTAAGGCAAAGAAAAATAAATACATACATATATATTTTTTTTCAGTGGTCTTTAAGCATCTTATAAACTTTTTTATCTCTCTTGTCTAGCTTTATTCTAGGCACAACCTGATCAAAAATTGGTTCACTCAATGAGCTTGCCACGTCAGATATAGAAATGTTGAGATTTGCTAATTCAAAGTGCAAGAACACAGTAAATACTAAGAGAAGACATGAGCCTGTCAGTATACTAAATTCACCGGCATGCTTTTTTCATCTATTTCTCTTCAGAATCTATTACAAAACCTAGAGAAATGTGACTCCTATGAATCATGGTTATGCAAAGGCGTGCCAGACTCATTGTGTTTAGGGCAGAAAGTATAGACTGGAATAAGAAAAAATAAAGATTTTAAGTCCAAGAATGCTCAAAACTAAGTAAATGATGCATTACCAAATTTTGATTGCTGCATAAAATACCTCTTTGTAACAATCCAGTTTACACACAATTTCAATGATGATTATTACAGAACTATTAAGCTGAGCAGGTCATGTAGCATAGGGTAAACCTCATGACCTCATCTGTCGGAACATGTGTTGATAGGATAGATCAAGGAAAAAATATACTCTGAGTAAGAGATAAGCATGCAGGATCAATTCAAACTGGTCCCAAATGAAGATGTCTTCTGAATATATGTCAGGGAAGTGAAGACAACGACTAGTTCCATGCAAGCAATTCAAGTGAGAAAGGGCAATGCGTAAGGCACAATAAATGGATAAGAAGCAACCTTTGGGCCAGTGGCTCACGCCTGCAATCCCAGCACTTTGGGAGGCCGAGGCGGGCGGATCAGATCGAGACCATCCTGGCTAACATGGTGAAACCCCGTCCCTACTAAAAATACAAAAACTTAGCTGGGTGAGGTGGCGGGGGCCTGTAGTCCCGGCTACTCAGGAGGTTGAGTCAGGAGAATGGCGTGAACCCGGGAGGCGGAGCTTGCAGTGAGCCAAGATCGCACCACTGCGATCTATTATTTTTTAAACTACTTTTGTCTTTTATTTTTTAAACTACTCTTATCCTGATACCCAGAATTTTGTTTGGACATGGTAAGCACTCAATAGATTTAGTGAATGAGTAAATACATTTTAAAACACCAAAAGTATTACCTGTATTACAGTGAAAAAAAAATACCTAATGACCTTCCACAATGTGCCATTCTTTATGCGAAGTACTTTATATATATTAGCCTGTATAATCACTGTTAAAACCACTGAGAAAGATAATCATTTATTGATGAGAAATTGGAAGTTCAGATCTATTAAGAAAGTCATCCAAAATCACGCTGACTTCAAAGTACAGACTCTTTACTTTAGGACACGGCATAACCTCCAGAGGGTAATGATATTGAGAAAACCTTGCCATTGGAAACACAATTTCATAGACAAGAAGACAAGGTTATGCTCACATTAGTTTTCATGCTTCATATGGCAAGAACATTCTGATATTTAACGTTAGGATTCATAACTTCACACTATGTACTCCATGATATGTTGTGTAAGTGGTAACACCAAGAATCATCACTTTTCCTCTGTAATAAGATGTGCAGTGTCTTTGTGTGAAATATAGTCTATATACATTATATATCTTCTAGTTGCGAAAATTAATCATGCAATATATCTGGAATAAGAAAAAAAACAGCAACAATAAAAATAAGGCAATAAAAGTGAGAATATGTTTAAATTTCCATTGCCAGAAAAATTGTTCAAATTAGAACTTATGAAAGAGAAATAGTGTCATGCAAAACAACCACAGGGGAGAAATGATGAAAACAGTGAGAGAAAGAGATAAATTAGTGAAATAAAGTTGAAAAGGTTTTCATATTTCACAGCACTGTATTTTGTGAAAAAGTTTTACATTTTTACTTTAAAGAGTTTAAAAGCATACCAAATTGAATTTGTTTCTCACTTGATGCTTCTGCTTTAAATTATATCAAGGCTTAATTACCACTTAAAACTTATTATTAGTTAATTTATATATCATTACTAATGTCAGCATCTTGTCAGGCATAAGAGTTAAATATAAATTATATAAATTTATATTCCCTAGGTGAATCCAACTGATACAAGAAAAAAAATTACTAATCAAGGAAAAAACAGGAGTCCCTTTCTCTTTGTGTACACTACACATAGACTGGGTAAGAAGTTAAAGAAAGTTGTTTGCCTTCTGGAAAAAATATAAATCATATTTTATTAAGAAAAACAAAAATCCATATTACTCAAATTCAGGAGAGGATCAATCAATATTTTCTCTTAAATTTACAGTCAGCAAAAAATTAGAAAGAAGTAATACAGGACTTTCTGGTGTTTTATTATTGCTATGTGATATTATTCCTGATGACTCTATAATTAACTTCACTTTAATCTGTTTAAGGATATTGCTCCCAGAATTGTTCCTTCCTCAGGATTATAAAATGTATCCCCTTTACTCTATCATACTCATTAGCATACTGTCTCATACGTTTCATGCTGTGGAACCTCATAGGAATTCTAACAACTATTACAACTCATCAATAACTTTATTATTATTATTATTATTTTGAGACGGCGTCTCAGCTCACTGAAATGCCCGCCCCCTGGGTTCAAGCAATTTTCTGCCTCAGCTTCCTGAGTAGCTGTGATTACAAGCTCCTGCCACCACACCTGGCTAATTTTTTTTTTTTTTGTATTTTTAGTAGAGATGGGGTTTCACAATTTTGGCCAGGATGGTCTTGAACTCTTGACCTCGTGGTCCACCCACGTCGGCCTCCCAAAGTGTTGGGATTACAGGCGTGAGTCACCGTGCCTGGCCCCATTTATAACACTTTTTGAAGTTCTCTATACTTTTTTTTTTTATATTTCTCTACTCTCATTCACACTTGAACCCTATCTAATCAGTACCTTATCTCTACTACATTCCTGAAATCACACTGTCAATGACCAAATCACTAAATCCAATGGTCAATTTTCCATACTCATGTTGCTTGAATTATCAGCAACATTTTTTTTTTTCTTTTTCTTTTTGGAGACAAGATCTTGCTCTGTCACCCAGGCTGGAGGGCAGCAGCTCACTGCAGCTTCAACTTCCTGGATTCAAATGGTCCTTCCACCTCAGCCTCCCAAGTAGCAGCAGCATTTCATACAGTTGATGACTCTCTCCTTATTGACAAAAATATCCTTATTGTATTTTCAGTTGACAACACTCTCCAGGTTTTCCTTTTACAAAGTTTCTTAGTCTCCTTTGCAGGTACTTCATCATGTCTAATCTCTAAATCTTGGGGTAAAAAGGGTTCAGAATTCAGGTGTATGTTTTTTTCTCTATTTAAATTTACTGCATTTCTTAATAACATCATCTAGTCCTATGATTTGAAATCTCATTTATGATATAAACCTACCAATCTGAACATCTCCTTTGAATTGCATACTAATATATCCAATTATCTACCCCACCTTTCTATTAGGATGTCCAATACAAGTCTCAATAATAATGTTCAAAATCAAACTCCTCATATTCTTTTTCAAAACAGCTCCTTCTGTCAACTTTCCCATTTGATTCAAGTGTAATACCATTCTTCAGATTGCTAAAACTAAAACCCCTCAAGTCATCCTTGATATCTCTTAGTCTTTCTTTTGTTGTATCTAATACATAATGGTATCCTATTTGACTCTCTTTTTCAATGAATCTCTTGTTAATTGTATTTATCATACCACATCTCATAACTCTCATAACATCTCATAACTTTACCACCCTAGCTCAAGCTGTGATTCATAGTAACCTCGTTTTTTGATTAGGTTTTTAAATAGAAATCCTTCTACCTTTACCATCATAGACTTTGTTTAGAACACAGTATTCTAGTAATTGTGTCAACACAGGCCATATCACATCACTCTATCTCACTCAGATCAACAGATTTGGTCCCCATAAGTTTTATGACTTAATAGTGTATGTGTCTATCCCTAATTCACTCTGATCCAACTATGCTGTCTTTATGATGTTTTTGCAAACATGCTATGTACACTCCTGCTTCATGAGTTTTGCATTTATTCTCCCCCTTTCCTGGAAAGCTCTTACTCCAGAAAGCCATGTGGCTCAATCCCTGACCTTCTTCAAGTCTCTGCTCAAATGGCACCTCGCTAGTGAAGTCTTATCTCACTTCAGCATTTTAAGTAACATCCTTATTCATCCCTTTATTTATCTGCTCTGCTTTTTGTTAAATGATCTATTATCATATGATCTACTGCATATTTTGCTTAATTTCTTTGCTTATCACTTCACACTAGACCTAGAATTGAATAACTATTCTATGTGGGTTTTTTTTTTTTTTTTTTTTACATATGTAGTCACTGCCATATGTTCAGACTTAGATCAATACGTGCAATACAAGAGATGCTGAATAAAGATGGTTTTGAAGAGTTAACATTTTATAAAGAATGTATACTAAACCAGAAATATTTGGAAATATATAATTTTAAAAATGAAATAACAAATCTAAACCAGAACTATTTAGCATATATTGCTTTCTAGTTAGTGTTGGAATAAAATATTTGAATTTACTTTTTATTATTTAGTAGATAGAATAATCACCAGAGCCCAAGCCCACATTAGCTAGTTGGAAAGTAGTATAGAATAGCACTTAAAAGCACAGACTTTGTCTTAAATACTTGTGGTTCAGATAATCAGGCAGTTCCACTTATCAGATAGATTAAGTTGGGCAACTTATCACTGGGTCTCATGATTGTTATTGAAAATATAGAGAAAATATAGTATTTATCTTGTGGCATTATTAAGAGTCTTAAATGTAAAGCACTTAATACATTGCTTAATGCATGGTAAGCTTAAATAATGAATTAGCTACTCTTACTACCATTACTGATGATAGAGAAAATTTTATATGAAAAAGCTTTCAATGAACTTGGAAGAAATGGAAAAGAGAGACTTAGAATAAGTGTACCATCTGCTTTTCTCCAGGGAAATAAAGAAATTAATGAAGCATTGCCATATAATCAAGAGTCTTTTTAAAAAGTTTTTATATTAAGATGACATGGGTATTTAGATATCAATTCCTAAACAATTAAACATAACTAAAAATTATAAAAATTATCATACATGTAATCAAATAGTTGCCAGCATAGTATTGAGTGAGCTGACAAGAGATTGTTCAGTAAGCAGATTTTATTTAGAAATTTTGAATCTGAAAATTTATTTTGTTTGCTCAATGACTTACTGTTGTTTTTCCTAGCTCTTGTTATACAAAAAAAGCCTACAGTGTGTATAAATATATATAAATTATATATATACTTATATATATAAATTATAATATAATATATATAATGTAATATATTATAATTATATAGTATATAAATTATGTATAAATTATATCATATATACACTATATATAAATTATTTATTATATATACACTATGTATATAAATTATTTGAATGAAATTTTTAGGAAGGCTAGTAATAATAAGTTAATACATAAAATAAGTTTACATGCTGCTTGTGTTAGATTCAGTATTTTTTTCTTTTTTCCCAGTTTTATTAATGTATGGGTGACAAGTAAATATTGTGTATATTTACAGCATACCATGTTATGTTTTGATATATGCATGCATTGTGACATTACCACAACCAAGCTAATTAATATATTCATCACTTCACATGCTTTTTTCATGGTGAGATTATTTAACACTAGTGTCAGCAATGGTCAAGTATACATTTTTATTAACTATAATCACCACTCTGTACAACTCCAGGACTTACTCATGCTTGTATTAGATTTATATTGCTGCTAAAATAAGTTAGAAAAAGCCTAGTGGTTTAGAGCAACACCTTATTATATCACAGCTCTTTAGGTCAGATGTTGGAGTTGCATTTGCTAATTTCTCTTCTTTGGGTTTCAAAGGATCAAACTTAGCTGTTGGTCAGCGGGATACTTATAAGAAGGTTCCGGGAACTGCTTTCAATCTCATTCAGATTGCTGGCAGAATTCAGATTCCTGTTATAGAGCTAAGACTGCTCTTTCCTTCCTGGCTGTCACTGAGACTGCCCTTCCTCCTTAAAGATACCTCTCTGGTCCCGGCACATGTCCTCCTACATCTCAGAACCAGCATGGTAAAACCTCTTGACATTTGGAATCTGACTTTCCCTTCTGCCACTTCTCTCTTGTTTCCAGTCAGAGAAATTTCTGTGCATCTAAGGTCTCAAAAGATTACATTGAGGAAACCAGGATAATACAGAATAATCTCCCTATCTTGAAGTTTGTAGTCTGAACTATATTTGAAAAATTTGATATTGCCATGTAAAGTTACTTATTCATAGGTTGTGGGAATTAAAGGTTTGGCTATCTTTGGGGAGGCTATGATTAAGCCCGTCACATGGTTATGTTTGATCTTGGGAATTTCGAAACCCCCCTAATAGTGATAGGCTTTGTAACAATTACAAAAATATGAAAGCAAAATCAAGAATGAACACTCAATGATGTATTCTATCATTAATCTGTTGATGTGTTTTCCTTTCTGTTCTTTTTGTGCTTATCAATCAAATATATTACAAATACTCTCCCAAAATGATTTGTTGCTATTGACTTTAGGAACATACATATCTGGTCAAAAATCCTGGTGAATCAAGCGTAAATGAAAGCACTGAAGACTGTGTTTCCAACATATTCATTTTGTATTGTTGACTGCATAGAGTACAAATCACTTTGAATGATATGAGAAAAAAAATGTCACCAGTAGGATCTATTCTTTCCTCAACAACTGAATATAATTATGCATTTTACCCGTAGAGCAGGTAAAGCAATTTGTGTAAGTGTAAGTTTTAAGATAATGTATTAAATATTTGGGGGAATTATATGATAAATTTAAAATAATTTCAATTACTATGCATAACGTTCATTATTTAGTGAACTTAAATTAAAATATAAATTGATAGGATAGTTGAAATATTTTTTCAAAGGTAGAGCTCATATAATTTTTCTTATATATTAATCTACTATTGTAGTTTTATTTTTCATATTACTAAACAAACATTGCAACTTGCTGTGATTTATGTAAGTAGAAATTGGATAAACATTTCCAATACAGTGATAGCTTATCACGCCTTCTGCAGAGTAGTATTTTCTCAACATTGCCTATAAACAAATTCATTCAGCTTCCACTGAAATATCACAGTCTATAATAAATATTTTAAAAGTATTTTCTTTAAAAGTCTTGAAATATTAAATAAAATGGTAATCATATTTTAAAATGCTATGATCGATCTTCAAGTTTGTTATCTTATTCATTCCATTTATGTATTTGTTTTAACACTATTTCCATATGTAATAAATCACCTTAAAACATGAGATTCTAAATAATTTTCTCCAAGGAGTTACAGTCATAAATGTGATAAATATTTGTCTTTTATATAGTAAGGAAGGACTTATTTTGAGCTTCCTTTCTTTGATAATTCTTCAACCACTCAATGAACAATTTATTCTTTTTATTAAACTTGAATTTTCTATAGCTTACTAAGCACCAATTATAAATTGCAAGAGAATCCTCTTGAAAGTGCCTTGGTCCAGATCTTGACCTTATTTTGAGGACTATTTTGGGGGCTGTATTTCAAGAATATAATTGAGCTTGTTTGCTCAGCGCATTAATATATAGGATTTTACTTAATAAGAACTGATTAATTTGGTAAGAATTGCTTTGTAAGAATCACTCTTCCTCTTTAGTTGTTTGTTGTTGCAGTTGCATACAGAGATAATACATTATAATTCAAATTAAATTGGAATTCATAAGAAGAAAAAAATGGTGGTTCTGTGTGTATGTGTACATATATAATTATATATACACATATAAATATATATATATAATTATATACGTATATGTGGGAACTTCAAGACCTTAAACATAGTTTTTCTTCTAGCAGAACTGAAAAAAAAATATTTTGAATCAGGCCAGATTCGAAATACTCTATCATTTATTTTGCCATTTTTATTTTAAAAATTGAATAATGTCTACAACCTACTAGTAGTCCCTATTATACCTCAAAAATGTAATTTTTGGTACAGTAAAAAATTATATAATTTGAAAGAAAAAAGAAAATTTCAACTTGCATATAGTATATACTATCAAGGTACATAATTTTGAATTGAAATATTCCTAATTTAAACACATCTCTGCAGCAACCTAATAGAACTTACATCTCAGCAGTCATTTTATCCAAAGCCTGGGTCCCATCATGATAAAAATAAAAGAGCATTTTATTTATTTATTTTTTGAGAAGCATATGTATATGTTTATAGAATTTTTATACTAAATTAAAATTTTCAGCAAATAGGTTTTTTTGAATAAAGAATGGGTTGAATTTATTAATGTTTATTAATTTGTAATAAAATTTACAATTTAAAGTTCAGAAAGCTGAAAAGATTCAAAGGTAGTTATGAAAAGCCATAAAAATTCAAATATTCAAATTCATTATTGTTTGGGGAAAATACAGATAATAAGCATGAGGCACCCATCACATCACCTTAAAATTTCTCAATAAAAATAAGTACCTGCTACATGACAACTTATCAGCACATATTAATTCACAGCATTAAGTTGGTTATGACAATAATTACTATTCATAAAGCAACAACAACATTATTTTATCTCCATTTTGGAACTTACCCCATGAATCTGGCAAGTCTGGCTACTCCTGTCTGTTTCATCCCTGGTGTATCCACCTCAGTTTTGAACACTTATTCCAGTGCCTATTGGGTCTCTGTACTAGTCATATGAGAGAAGGGTCTTGGATCAATATTCGTTTTAAGTAGGAAACTGTTCTCATTTAATAGTAAAACTGGAAATTCCTTTGATGTTCCAGATAATAATTTCAACACTATACCACATACTTTTTCAAATTAATAGAAATCAGGTAGCACACATATTATTAGAATATCAAAAAATCTGAAGCATCCAACTGAAGTTAATCCCATAATCACACAGGGAAATGATCCATTATGTCATGGCTTAAAGTAATTTGGATGATATCACCTTGGTATTTTTAAAGGTGATTTCACAATATATACATAAGCTATAAGCCGGGGGGCGGAGCAAGATGGCCGAATAGGAACAGGTCCAGTCTCCAACTCCCAGCGCGAGCGAAACAGAAGACCCGTGATTTCTGCATTTTCAACTGAGGTACTGGGTTCATCTCACTGGGGAGTGCCGGACAATCGGTGCTGGTCAGCTGCTGCAGCCTGACCAGCAAGAGCTGAAGCAGGGAGAGGCATTGCCTCACCTGGGAAGCGCAAGGGGGAAGGGAATCCCTTTTCCTAGCCAGGGGAACTGAGACACACAACACCTGGAAAATCGGGTAACTCCCACCCCAATACTGTGCTTTAAGCAAACAGGCACACCAGGAGATCATATTCCACACCTGGCCGGGAGGGTCCCACACCCACGGAGCCTCCCTCATTGCTAGCACAGCAGTCTGTGATCTACCAGCAAGGCAGCAGGGAGGCTGGGGGAGGGGCGCCCGCCATTGCTGAGGCTTAAGTAGGTAAACAAAGCCCTGGGAAGATCCAACTGGGTGGAGCTCACAGCAGTTCAAGGAGACCTGCCAGTCTCTGTAGACTCCACCTCTGGGGACAGGGCACAGCTAAACAACAACAACAACAACAAAAAGCAGCAGAAACCTCTGCAGTCGCAAGCGACTCTGTCTGACAGCTTTGAAGACAGCGGTGGATCTCCCAACACGGAGGTTGAGATCTGAGAACGGACAGACTGCCTGCTCAAGTGGGTCCCTGACCCCTGAGTAGCCTAACTGGGAGACATCCCCCACTAGNAATATCGTGAAAATGGCCATACTGCCCAAGGTTATTTATAGATTCAATGCCATCCCCATCAAGCTACCAATGAGTTTCTTCACAGAATTGGAAAAAACTGCTTTAAAGTTCATATGGAACCAAAAAAGAGCCCGCATCTCCAAGACAATCCTAAGTCAAAAGAATAAAGCTGGAGGCATCACGCTACCTGACTTCAAACTATACTACAAGGCTACAGTAACCAAAACAGCATGGGACTGGTACCAAAACAGAGATATAGACCAATGGAACAGAACACAGTCCTCAGAAATAATACCACACATCTACAGCCATCTGATCTTTGACAAACCTGAGAAAAACAAGAAATGGGGAAAGGATTCCCTATTTAATAAATGGTGCTGGGAAATTGGCTAGCCATAAGTAGAAAGCTGAAACTAGATCCTTTCCTTACTCCTTATACAAAAATTAATTCAAGATGGATTAGAGACTTAAATGTTAGACCTAATACCATAAAAACCCTAGAGGAAAACCTAGGTAGTACCATTCAGGACATAGGCATGGGCAAAGACTTCATGTCTAAAACACCAAAAGCAACAGCAGCAAAAGCCAAAATTGACAAATGGGATCTAATTAAACTAAAGAGCTTCTGCACAGCAAAAGAAACTACCATCAGAGTGAACAGGCAACCTACAGAATGGGAAAAAATTTTTGCAATCTACTCATCTGACAAAGGGCTAATATCCAGAACCTACAAATAACTCAAACAAATTTACAAGAAACAAACAAACAACCCCATCAAAAAGTGGGCAAAGGATATGAACAGACATTTTTCAAAAGAAGACATTCATACAGCCAACAGACACATGAAAAAGTGCTCATCATCACTGGCCATCAGAGAAATGCAAATCAAAACCACAATGAGATACCATCTCACACCAGTTAGAATGGCGATCATTAAAAAGTCAGGAAACAACAGGTGCTGGAGAGGATGTGGAGAAATAGGAACACTTTTACACTGTTGGTGGGATTGTAAACTAGTTCAACCATTACGGAAAACAGTATGGCGATTCCTCAAGGATCTAGAACTAGATGTACCATATGACCCAGCCATCCCATTACTGGGGATATACTCAAAGGATTATAAATCATGCTGCTATAAAGACACATGCAGACGTATGTTTATTGCAGCACTATTCACAATAGCAAAGACTTGGAATCAACCCAAATGTCCATCAGTGCCAGATTGGAGTAAGAAAATGTGGCACATATACACCATGGAATACTATGCAGCCATAAAAAAGGATGAGTTTGTGTCCTTTGTAGGGACATGGATGCAGCTGGAAACCATCATTCTTAGCAAACTATCACAAGAACAGAAAACCAAACACCGCATGTTCTCACTCATAGGTGGGAACTGAACAATGAAATCACTTGGACTCAGGAAGGGGAACATCACACACCGGGGCCTATCATGGGGAGGGGGTGGGGGGAGGGATTGCATTGGGAGTTATACCTGATGTAAATGACGAGTTGATGGGTGCAGCACACCAACATGGCACAAGTATACATATGTAACAAACCTGCACGTTATGCACATGTACCCTACAACTTAAAGTATAATAACAATAAATAAATTAAAAAAAAAAAAAAAGATATAAGCCTATGTGTGGCCTGCAGTGCTGCATCAGAAAGTACAAATAACAAGACATTCTCCATTTTATGTTTACAAAGATAGAATTCTGATTCCATCGGGCATGATGGCTTATATTATTTTATGCACTATTTAAAGTTTTGTGTATGCACTTTTATTAAATATGACTGCAGATCAATTTCTTTGTTTTGTGCTATTTTGGTTAAAATATGAAAAGTTTTTTGAACATTTAAAATCACATGCATGTAGTAAGTTATCCTGCTGTGCTATCTGGAACAATCAACTTTGTCAAGGTGGAGCCTCTCTCAGCTATTATCTGATCATTTATAAAAGATGAAATTATAAATTACCTTACATACCCTTGTTCTCACAATTTATCCTGTATATTATTTATATACATGGTTGTAATTAAAGTTAAAAATTATGCCACACTATTATATACTCATGTAATTTTTTTTATTGTAAGGAGGACTACAAAGATTAGATCTTCTTGTATGTGCAAGTTGTAAGAATAGAGAATACTTTAATTAAGTGATCATGAGGACTTTTTAAAAAAATAGAAAAACCGCCAGACCAAGTGAGTTAGATTTAAAAATCAGATAAATATTACATTAAGTGCTTAGAGTGCTCTTTAGATAATTTCCTTTTAGATTCTAACCAAAGATTTTTTTAACTGTAGCTGAAATATCTGGTATGAACTGACATCCATTAATCCATCCATTCATTGATTTTTGAACAACCAATGATAAAATATCTGAAATACACTGTTTCCTAGTCAGAGGAAACAAAATATAAAAGCAATAATAACAAATCTCATTTGTTTTGATTAAAATCATTTTTGAACATATGTAACCTTTCATCTTTTTAATATATACTGTGTACCAGCTTAAAGGAGTTAAATCTTTTTAACACAGATTTTGAGTATTTTTCTATTGCAGTGCTTATCACACTGTAAAGATTTCATTTGTTTTAGGTCTCTATGTACTTATGAGCTCTTCAAAGACAGGGACTACACTGAGTAATGATTAGTTGCTGAATCAATAATATGTGTTAAGTTGATACAAATTAGTTAACTTTAGGATTATAAAAAAATGATTTATCCAGCACTTTGGGAGGCCAAAGTGGGTGGATCACGAGGTCAGGAGATCGAGAACATCCTGGCTAACATGGTGAAAACCCGTCTCTACTAAAAAATACAAAAAAAATTAACTGGGCGTGGTGGTGGCAGCCTGTAGTCCCAGTTACTCGGGAGGCTGAGGCAGGAGAATGGCGTGAACCCGGGAGGAGGAGCTTGCAGTGAGCAGAGATCGTGCCACTGCACTCCAGCCTGGGAAACAGACAGTGACTCCGTCTCAAAAAAAAAAAAAAAAAAAAAAAAAAAAAAAAATTTATCCACTATACACATTTTTTTGTTCTTAATATAATCTTCCCACTGATTATACAATCATATTTACTAACTTCTGCAACCATAAATGCTATATTTTAACATCATAGACTTAGGGTTGTTACTTAGACTACTTGACAACATATTCATGTTCTCTAATCTGCAGACATCTTTTCAGGCTTTTGCAAAATACACAACTGTTTGGCTCAAAATTTATTACAAATTCAAAAATATTTTTAAATATTGAATATAAACATAGAGTATTGAAAAACTGTTTTAAATATTAAAGAGGACTGGAGAAAACTCCTCCATTAATTTTAATGATGAAATTAAAACTGAACCTATTAGTCATCAAGAATGATGATTAAACCTAGGAATCCAACTTATAAGGGATGTAAAGGACCTCTTCAAGGAGAACTACAAACCACTGCTCAGTGAAATAAAAGAGGACACAAACAAATGGAAGAACATACCATGCTCATGGATAGGAAGAATTAATATCGTGAAAATGGCCATACTGCCCAAGGTTATTTATAGATTCAATGCCATTCCCATCAAGCTACCAACAAGTTTCTTCACAGAATTGGAAAAAACTGCTTTAAAGTTCATATGGAACCAAAAGAGCCCGCATCTCCAAGACAATCCTAAGTCAAAAGAATAAAGCTGGAGGCATCACACTACCTGACTTCAAACTATACTACAAGGCTACAGTAACCAAAACAGCATGGGACTGGTACCAAAACAGAGATATAGACCAATGGAATAGAACACAGTCCTCAGAAATAATACCACACATCTACAGCCATCTGATCTTTGACAAACCTGAGAGAAACAAAAAATGGGGAAAGGATTCCCTATTTAATAAATGGTGTTGGGAAAATTGGCTAGCCATAAGTAGAAAGCTGAAACTGGATCCTTTCCTTACTCCATATACGAAAATTAATTCAAGATGGATTAGAGACTTAAATGTTAGACCTAATACCATAAAAACCCTAGAGGAAAACCTAGGTAGTACCATTCAGGACATAGGCATGGGCAAAGACTTCATGTCTAAAACACAAAAAGCAACGGCAGCAAAGGCCAAAATTGACAAATGGGATCTCATTAAACTAAAGAGCTTCTGCACAGCAAAAGAAACTACCATCAGAGTGAACAGGCAACCTACAGAATGGGAAAAAATTTTTGCAATCTACTCATCTGACAAAGGGCTAATATCCAGAACCTACAAAGAACTCAAACAAATTTACAAGAAAAAAACAAANTTAGAATGGCGATCATTAAAAAGTCAGGAAACAACAGGTGCTGGAGAGGATGTGGAGAAATAGGAACACTTTTACACTGTTGTAAACTAGTTCAACCATTATGGAAAACAGTATGGCGATTCCTCAAGGATCTAACTAGAAATACCATATGACCCAACCATCCCATTACTGGGTATATACCCAAAAGATTATAAATCATGCTGCTATAAAGACACATGCACACGTATGTTTATTGCAGCACTACTCACAATAGCAAAGACTTGGAATCAACCCAAATGTCCATCAATGACAGACTGGATTAAGAAACTGTGGCACATATACACCATGGAATACTATGCAGCCATAAAAAGGGAATGAGTTTGTGTCCTTTGTACGGACATGGATGCAGCTGGAAATCACCATTCTCAGCAAACTATCACAAGAACAGAAAACCAAACACCGCATGTTCTCACTCATAGGTGGGAACTGAACAATGAGATCACTTGGAAACCGAAAGGGGAACATCACACACCAGGGCCTATTGTGGGGAACGGGGAGGGGGGAGGGATGGCATTGGGAGTTATAACTGATGTAAACGACAAGTTGATGAGTGCTGACGAGTTGATGGCTGCAGCACACCAACATGGCACATGTATACATATGTAACAAACCTGCACATTGTGCACATGTACCCTAGAACTTAAAGTATAAAAAAAAAAAGAGAGAGAGAAAAAAATACACCACAATGAAATAAGTAACCTAGGTTGCTGACCAGAATCCTGCATTGAGGATAAAGCCAAATTCTTTATAACCTCAACTCTGTCAGAGTTGGTAGTAATCAGGACTAGGATTCAGTAATAAGCACTTTTATTTAATATATATATTTATATCTACCTCTCTTCCTATGGATATAGCATTTCTCCCCCTTTCTGTTGAATGCAGCACCCTGATTATTTCCTACTGTGTGATGCTCTGGCTGGTATGTTAATCAAGAGGCCTGCCTTCCCTAGCCAAAATGTGAATACAGCAGAGAGTTAGCAGAGTGTAAGTGAATCCTAATGTCATTCTCAATAGTTTGAAGTGTGAGTACAATGACACAAGAATGAGAAAAATAAATGGACTTCATTCATTCAATTGGTGGTGCTCTATCGACATTGTTGATTTGTGCTTCCTACATAGACCCCTGAGGCTTTACTGCAGCATTTTTATAAACTAGTCTCATTCTCAAACCTTCTCAATAGTTGTATGGGCTAATATCCTCCAGAAAACATCCTTGTATGATTAAATTAGCCACTATTTGTTTATGTTCATGACTACAGAGTCATAATTTATAGCACATAGCAAGCATATAAGAAATATTTGCACTTATTCCCATAAACAGCAGTGGTAAATTCTATATTGTTTAGCTCTTTGCGGTGGTTTGCTTGAATTCTATATAGAATTACAAAATGTTCCCCAGAGAAGTTCTCAAATAATTCTTGCTGTCATTCATGTAAGATAAGTAAGACAGTACTTCGTGTAAGGTGCCACACAGAAGTTTTAGGGAATACTTGACCACTTTTGAGCACGCCAGCAGGAAAGCCCTCACCACAAAGAGGATATATTTTAAGAGAAAGAGAAAAGTGCGCCAATCAGTTTTGATAGCTTGTATGCAATGGACGGTTATTAGTCTGAGCTCCAATGTAAATACAAAAATCTTTGGGACATGGTGAGATGTCAGCATTAGCTAGTTGTGGGTCAATTGTTTACTGCAAAATCTGCAAGACTTGGGAATCAGGAGAACTGTTTGTTCTGAAAAGGAGATGTGAAACCCGAAACATCTCCCTTGAGGATGGGATTTTTTAATGCATTATTCTTCATACTTTTCACTAAAATCTATGTAATATTTATTTCATAATCAACATAATCTGACAAAAATGAGCTGTTCCTCATAATAGTGAGACATTCTGGGAAACATTTTGAGGAAGGAAAGCTTAGGAAAACACTATCAAGTTTCTCGCCAAAGAGTAGAGCTCGAAACATCAGGATTTGAGATGTGAATAAAAACGAGGCATTTTTTACACTCATCAGGTGATAAAGCAATTGTAAAAAAAAAAAAAAATAAAAAAGAAAAAGAAAAGAAAAGAAAAGAAAATTCTAGAATAGAAATTATCTTTTAACAAATGAGAACAAATTACTTTGGAGATATTTGGTAGCTTCCTTAATCACAGTAGCTTTGAATGATATAGATGCCCGATTGTCAACAGAGATCAAAACTAAATCGGAAACTTAAAATGGTCCAATAAAATGTAAACTCCTTAGAAAAACAGCATTGCTATAAAGTCTCCAATACAGTAATGTGGGAGTAAATGACATGCACAGCCTATGGTAAGGGATAATAAGAACTTCAATATGGAAAAGTTTACCTTAGATCCTACTTTATCACCTCTACCTAAGCCACTTTTTAAAGAAATATCATCAATAGTTCATACCATAAAACATTTGGGACCTAGTCCAAGTGAGAAAAGTCAAATATATTTATATATGTGTTTTGACTTTTTAAAAAAAATATTTATTTTTTGTTATACTTTAAAAGGTTCTGGGGTACATGTGCAGAATGTGCAGGTTTGTTACATAGGTATACAGTTGCTATGGTGGTTTGCTGCACCCATCAACCCATCATCTACATTAGGTATTTCTCCTAATGCTATCCCTCCCCTAGCCCACTACCCACTGACAGGCCCTAAATCAAATATATTTTATATGACATCCATAGTACTCACAAAATTTAATACATCTATGTAGACATTGTCAAATATAGGAAGACACTTACCATATTTCTTTGAATATACTGACCCTTTTTTATATATTAATGCCTGTGAGATAATAGTGTACTTATCATCAAAGTACATTTACTGTAAGTTTATTTTCTACTGAAATACGATTATAAAATTGATACTCTACAACTGATGAAAAGCTAGTTATTGAAATGAAGTCACTCTAATGAATCAGTAACACTAACATAGTTTTCCAATAAACATACTATGAATGACTCAGCCTATGGAAAAAATGTTTTGAATAAAAATTATTATTTTCTAAATATCCGAACTGTAAGATATTAGTTCTCTAAATCTATCTTTTTTTTTTTCTTTTCACTGGATTTGAATATCATAGCTCACTAAACATCTTTACAATTTGCTTCCTTTAAACACATTCTTTCTTCTGGAAATAAAATGGTGCTTTGAAAGAATATTACGAATAGGAAGAAATATTTCAAACACAAGGTTCCTGCTTTCAATTACCTAACAGCTGGTACTATGTGTTTACATTTAGAAAGACAAAACCTTACAAAGATATATTATGCTTTATCAAGTAATTTAGATTTGTCACAGTACAAGAAAAACCCATTGGCAAATAATTCAAACAGGCTTGTAAGTCTTAGAGATAAGGGGCTTTAAAAAAAAGCAATATACATTCTTTAATAAGCAAAGTTATGAGACAGATCTGTAAAACAGAATTGAGAAACCTTTCAAAGTATTCTGTACAGAACAGATGATTTAGTAACCTACTGTGAAAAGAACTATTGAAAAACCACAATTTACATTGCAGTAGTTCACTTAAAACTCTGTGAACCTCAGTTTCTATATCTTTAAAATTAGGCTCATAATGCCTACGTAAGTGTTGTGAAATGCTCAGAAATATAAACTAAAATCAATGCTATTGTTTTCCTGTTATCTAGCAAAGAGTATGGCTCCAATTGTATGTGTCAAATAATGTAAAATGTAAAAGTACTAACCTACCAAATCTGTTCTATTTCTAATTGATTACAGAAGAATTCATTAACTTTAGTACCCAGAATGTCTATTATCTCTCAATTGGTTTCTCCCTTCAGGCTGATTTTTTTGCTAATATCTTTGGTGCTGAGATAATCTGAAAGAGAACCCCATCTCCTTTAGCGGCAGAGCTGGCACAAGCTTGTACATGACCCCAGGGACCTAAGAACTAGCCCACCAAGCCTGCTACCACTGGAGTCCCCATCACATCCAGTGGTGGTACTGCCACACACAGGAGAGTTGGCCATCCCAACATCTTTCTCTCCAGCAAGGCCTCACCACTGCCTTTACAAACAACTGTAGTCTATGCTACCAAGACACTCACACACACCACTGATATTAATTAAAATCAGATAAATCATATGAAGACTATACTACTGTGCCCACCAGAACCCAAGCCAAAGCACTCTACCAAACCAACACTCTAGGACACATCTATAGGAAAGAAGTCTTTTCTTGTAAAAGCTACTCCATAAAACTGGAAAAAGAAACTATTCAGCCAGTTGCACAGATATCAGTGGAGGGATACAAATCAGGTAAATGCAAGGAAACATGACACTTTCAAAGGAACACAATAATTTTCCAGTAAAAGAACCCACCCCTAAAAGGATATCTATGGAATGCTTGAAAAAGAATAATAATAATTAACAAAGAAACAGTTAGATACAAGAAAACACAGAAAAAAATGTTTAAATAATAAGAAAAGTAATTTATTATCTGAATGAGAAATTCGACAAAAAGATAGGTATCATGAGAAAAAATTAAGCAGAAACTCTGGAACTGGAAAATTCAGTGACTGAAATTATAAATACTACTGAGGGCTTTAACTGTAAAGTAGATGAAGGAGAAGAAGGAAATTTTTGACTTGAAGACATCTTTTGAAATAACCTTATCAAACAAGAAGAAAGAAATGAAGAACTAGAGATGTACCATATGACCCAGCCATCCCATTACTGGGTATATACCCAAAGGATTATAAATTATGCTGCTATAAAGACACACGCACACGTATGTTTACTGCAGTACTACTCACAATAGCAAAGACTTGGAATCAACCCAAATGTCCATCAGTGACAGACTGGATTAAGAAAATGTGGCACATATACACCATGGAATACTATGCAGCCACAAAAAAGGATGAGTTTGTGTCCTTTGTAGGGACATGGATGCAGCTGGAAACCATCATTCTCAGCAAACTATCACAAGAACAGAAAACCAAACACCGCATGTTCTCACTCATAGGTGGGAACTGAACAATGAGATCACCTGGACTCGGGAAGGGGAACATCACACACCGGGGCCTATCATGGGGAAGGGGTAGGGGGGAGGGATTGCATTGGGAGTTATACCTGATGTAAATGACGAGTTGATGGGTGCTGATGAGTTGATGGGTGCAGCACAGCAACATGGCACATGTATACATATGTAACAAACCTGCACGTTATGCACATGTACCCTAGAACTTAAAGGATAATAATAATAAAAAACAAATAAAAAGAAATGAAGAAGAAATGATGAAAAGTAAAAAAAGAAAACAAATTAAACATAATAAAGAAAGCCTGTGAGACATATGTAACATTATTAAGCAAATAAATATTTGCATTATGAAGTTTCTGATGAAGATGAAACATAAAAATTCATATAAAACCTGCTTAATAAAGTAAGACCTGAAAACTTCCCAAGTCTTCAGAGAGATAATGGACTTCCAGAGTCAGAAAGATTAAATATTCCCTAATAGATACAACGCAAAGGGTTTTCTTACCGATACTTACAGTAAAACTATTAAAAATAAAAGACAAAGAGAATTATGGATACTGGAGTCTCCAAAGCAGGGAGGGTGGGAGGCAAATGAGAGAGATAAAAAGCCGTATATTGGGTACAGTCTTCATCACTCTGGTGATGGGTGCACTAAAATCTCACACTTTACCAATTGTGTTAATCTGTTTTCATAATGCTATAAACAACTACCCAAGACTGGGAAATTTATGAAGAAGAGTTTTAATTGACTCACAGTTCATCCTGGCTAGGGAGGCCTCAGGAAACTTACAATCATGGCAGAAGGCAAAGGGGAAGCAAGGTACCTTATTCACGTGGCGGCAGGAAGGAGAAGTGTTGAGTGAAGGGGGAAGAATCCCTTATTACACCATCAGGTCCTGTGGGAACTCACTCACTATCATGAGAACAGCATACAGGAAACTGCCCCCAAGATTTAATTAGCCCCACCTAGTCTCTTCCTTGACACATGGGGGTTATAGGGACTATGAAGTTAACAATTCAAGATTAGATTTGGTTGAGGACACAAGGCCTAACCATATCACCACTATACAATTTATCCATGTAACCAAAGACCACTTGTACACCTAAAGCTACTGAAATTTAAAAAAATAAAAAAAAAAATTAATGAAAAGATCTTAAAAGAATTAAAAAAAAAAAAAAAAAACAGCAAGAGAAAAGTATCTAGTCACATGTAAGGTAATTTTTACCAGACTAAGAGCAGGTTTCTCAGTAGAAATAGAACAAGCCAGGAATCATGGCATAATAGACTCAAAGTGCTGAAAGAAAAAAAAAATTGTTCAAAAATACTATGTCCAGCAAAGCTACTGTTTAGCCATGAAAAAGAAGTAAAGTCTTTCCTATACAAGCAAAAACTGAGAATCAATTAATCACCACTAGATTGGCCTGAAAATAAATTCTTAAGGTAGTCCTACATCTGGAAAGAAATAGATGATATGTAACATCGTGAAATCATGCAAAAGTAGAATTAGCGATGGGGAAAAATGTAATCCAGGGAAAATTGTGGTGCTATGATCAGAAGGGGAACATAAATACTGGGGAAAAGGCAATATATATTTGCATAACTCTGCATAATCATATAATATGTTACCGCTTTTTGTTTTGTTTATATCTTTATACATGCTGGTTTTGGTCTTGAATAATCTGAAGATGAATCTACGTGAATGAATTAATTTTTATATATTTTATTTTTTCTACCTCCGACTTCACCCAGCTCCCAACCCCCATTGCATACTGAACCCATTAATGGCTTCATTTCTATCATGTCAGTCATCAGTCCTTCTCTAAGCCCTAAGACATTCCTGAGCGAGGTAGGAAGTGGGCCTGCATTTCAGAATGGAACACAGAGTTCATCTACCCGATATGACCCAAATATCAGGTCAGAAGATGATACAGAGCAGGTAAAACACAAAAAGGAAAGACAGCGTAAAGTCAGTTCCATTTTATAAAAATGCCTTTCTTTTTCATTCTTCTTGGAAAATAACTTCTTGTTCTCAAACTTTTGGTGGTCAAAAAAATATAAATAAATAAATAACTGTTCATTTTTTTCTTTCGGATACATAGAAGCATACAGCCTGCCTCAACATTTTTTCTTTATTCTTCTACCTAGCTGCATACCTCAGAATTAATACCAAAATAAAATGTATTTCGTTTTTCTTTCACAATCACCTCTTCCTTTCTTAAGCTTCATATTTTAGCCCTCTAATTAACTCCCAAGTAGGGTAATACTTAAGAAGCGTTATGTATACAATTCCTGAGAGACTATTTAAGAAACAACCCCTAGAGTTATTCCTTGCACAGATTTGATGAGTGTCCTGGATCCCCTTTTGATCTGAATTAATTAACATTCCCGAGGGAGTGCTGATTTTCCAGCATTCTTCAACCTTTGACGCAGAATCTCAAAATTCCCTTGTACAATAACCTTGGGTAACAACATGAATACAAATGGCTGTTCAGATTTCAAGACCTTCTATTCTAATTCTTTGTAAACTTAGGCTGAGACAAGGGGGGAAAAGCATGTATTTCCCTGGATAAATCTTAAATTCTGCCATCAGAGTTAAGATTTACCTTCATCTGTCTCTTCAGAGACACAGATTTTTTAAAAGGCATCCTATGCTTGACTCTAAATCCTCATTTATATCTTAATCTCCATCTAGAGATGGAGCACCTCAGGGAAGTCCCAGGGATCGCCATCAGCTCCCCCTTCTCCCTAACACGTTGTTAAAGTTTCCTTTTTCATAAATAATTTATTGAGTTCCTAGAGCTATAGACTGAAGTGTTTATTTTGGATTCTATATTTTTTTCATTCACTACATGTATTGAGTGTCCACATTTATGATATAATATGCACTTACACTTCTCCAGGTGTAGTAATATAAGAAATTGTACTGATTGGTGCAATTACTGAAAGTGAAAGTCCCATAATCACCATCAGTTATAATTCTGTGCTTTTAGAATGTATGACATAAAACTGGCAGCTTGTTGAGAGCATAGCAGTCATGCTCTCATCTATATATCAATGCTAGGAAATATTTTAAGAGAATAATGTCATCTGAGGAGTCCATAAAGTCTCGAATGTAGCTTTTGAATGAATCATATATGACATTATAATCAGCAAGAACAGGCACATCATTCTATTACTTCACTCTATTCCACCAGTTAAAGTTGGAGCTTCTAGAAGAAGATCTTTCATATACAAGACTTTTCCAAAATAACAGATAAAAACATAGACACAATAGTCCCCAAAATATTTTTTTTGGACAATTCAGGCAAGTTATTTTTCAAGTATCCATGATAATGCTCTGTTTAGAGAAATCAAAGACATGAAGCACAGATTATTCACAAGAAACAGCTGTTTTGAGAAACGAATCTGATTTATTCATTTAATAAATATTTTTTGGCACCACGCAGGTCAATATTGTTGGGAATATAGTCATAAGAAAGATACGTTTTTATTAAAGCAGAATTTTAAATGAAAGGTATGCTTTGTGGAATAGGATTTTATAAATCTTTGAATTTATGTCAATACAATGAAATGACAAACCATAGTTGTTTATCATTTAGTCTTTAATATGTGACTTTCGGTATTCTTATCAATCTGTTTCTGTTACTAAGATAACAATTTATAATGTTTTATAATAATGAGAGTAAAATCAAATAGGGTATGGCAGGTCTTCATATTATCATTACAAGTTTTATTTTATAACTTGTACCCATTGCAATTTTCTTTGCTAATTTCCTCAAAAGTTAACTATGTAAAGATATTTATATTTCTATATAATATCTCTAGATTCGTTTGTTCTAGATTTTACTTGTCTAACAAAATTCATGGCCTTAAATCATCTAACTTTGAAGATATCATCTTTAGATAGAATGTCAATTTTGATTCTAAAAAACTTGATCTTGCTTTACATGTGAATCGCATCATGCAGTTAATTGGTTCACTAATTATCTATAAAAATGTGGAAAAAGTCCTAAAGAATGGTTGACAAATACGTGCTAAAAGTAGGGTATAAATATAGGCCAACATTTAAAAGCTTTCCAAAATATTCTACATAAAGATACAAAGAAAAAAAAAACAATTTTTACAAAAATCATCATAATATATGCTTTGTGACTGTTATACAAATAAATATATAAAATACATGATACAATCCTTTATCTAAAAGCATGTATTTTTCAACTTTTGCATTTGACTTTTTAGAAAATATATCTAAGATTTTACATATCATTATGTGATAGTCAACAATAGTGTCAAAATTCTAAACAATTTGATTCAATGTAAGAGGCTATGGCAATGTTTCTCACTTCAGTTACTGTTAAGTATCCTCTTCTGCAAGGCAAGTCACATTACCTCTATATTATCTAAAAGTGACTTCTCCAGGAATCAAGAGTGCAGAACATGACAGGATGAGCCAGTAGAGACTTTTCACCCTCCCTTCATAGGGTAGATAACCATTCAGGTAATCAGAGATTTTCAGTTTAATCATCAGGGCATGAACTTCAGGGCTCAAAGCTGCTGATAGCCAATACACGGATTTGAGGACAGATTCAACTAACAAAGCCAATGGAGAGATACATCCCAAATTCATGTTTGAGCCTTCAGTTCAGCTATGCTTGTAGCAAGCCAGTTACATATCACCAGGTTTTCAATTAGTTAGAACAATAAATTTACTTATCTTCTCTTTTGAATAAATGTATTTAGGCAGAAAGAGAGTATCTGGGAGAGCATGAATAAAGAGCATGAGAAAAGTTGGAATATCTTAGCAAGGCAATGACATCGTAAGACTGCCAGCACTGTAGAGAAAACAGAGGAAGAAAGAAGAGAGGCACAGGAAGGGGAGAAACAAAAAACAGGAAGGGTGAGAATCACATGAAAAATAATGAGAACTTTAAGGAAAATATGGGAAGAAGGTTTGACTCTAAAGCTATTAAGGGGATATAATTAACAGGGAAAAAATATAGCATTTGAAATATGAGCAGAAACCAACAGGGAGAAAACAAGGCTGATATACAGGTTTCAAGCTTGTAATATGATATTAATTGTTATTAGTCGATGAAACAAGATTATAAGGAAGAAAAATTAGAGGTTAGGAAGCAGGGATGGAGAAGAGATCATGAACTTAGTTTCACACCTTATGAATCTGAAATAATCATGGGCTATCCAAATGAAAGTTCCACAAGACAGTTGGTTATACAGGTCTGAGACATGGAATAAAATTTGGAGATGTCAGAGATACAATTTTTTTGTTTCTTTTTTTATTATACTTTATATTCTAATTTTAACTACCATCTGTATACAGAAATTAGTTAAGAATTTAACAGTAGATAAAATAAATCAGAAGTAATACTGAAGGCTGGAGTGGGAAAAAAAAAAGAAAGTATATCTGAGAACATTAATATACGAGATATACATAAAATAAGAACAGCTTGAAAGTAAACCTAAAATCTGTCTTCAGTAACAAGATTTAAAATAGAAATAATTATAAACAAAAAATAAACAAAAGGTGTAAGTTAGGCTATGTAAAAGAAGAGCGAGGAGAGATTCTAAGATGAGGGAAGAGTCAGCAATATCAAGTAATACAGACGGGTCAAATCTTCCATTGAATTTAGGAAGTCATTGGTGACTACTGGTATGAGGCATCTCAGAAAAATAGTAAAGGTGGAAGCAAGATTGCAGTAGAGAGTGGAACTGCATTAATAATTCACTCAATGGGTCATTGAGTTTGAAGTTGATTTCAAACTTTTGAATCTAATTCTTTATAGAATCAAGGTCTCCTAGAAACTTGGTCATTTCCTATATGAAACTTTCAAAGAAGATATTTATATTCCCCATGAGAATAATACTAACTATACAGGATAAGGGGTCACACTGAATGTCTCAGGAATTGTGGCTGATATTTTTCTATGAGAAAGCATAAGTACATCTAACATAGTGAATGACTTCCAAAACATTCATATTTAAAATTCATTTGACAACCAAGATATATTGTAACATTTATAAGAATGTCTTTGGTATGACCAACACCAAAGCAAATACAAAAACAAAAATCCTTAAAGACATACTCTGTGTGAATGTTATAAGTTATCCAAAAATCTTGTTTCTATTTTGTCCCTTGTTAAATTTTCACCCTATGACTTGCTGAGAAGCTGCAGGAGAGAGAATTTCCTGATAAGTTGTCTAACAGCTTATTCTTTCCTCCTGCTATGTCCTCAACATCTATGTTCAATATTAAATTGCACTGCAGCGGAGATGAGTGTGTGTGTGCTTTAAGCAAAAGACAGAGGCTTGAGTGACTTAGTAGCTACAAATATAAACTACTGACAAGCAATTAACATATACTTTGGTTAAAAACCAAACGTTTCCTTAGCAACAATCATAATCACTATTTTACAGTGAAAATTGGTATATTTATGATACCTTGACATTAAGATATTCAGTGAGCATATTGATGTTTAAATTCATGTTTAAATGCAACTATTTATAAATCAATCATCCCACAAATCACCTTTTCTTAAGTCTGAAGTGCAAATGTGTGAGTTTAAGATTTCAGATTGACCAAAGTACTTATTTTCTTCCACATAGCTCAGTTTAAAATTTGTAAAAAGTATTAAACCACAGGAAAGAAAAGTGATAAAAGCAAAGATGTGATTCAGCAAGTTTCTTAACGTTTGAAACTAGATGGAAGGTCATAATTATTTAAAGCAGAATACAAAATAATCACATTGCAAATGACAAAATTGGGTGAGTATGGATAACATATACTATCAAATTGACTCTGGAGAAAATATGACAAACTTAATAAATAAGGGTAGCATGAAAATCAAGAAAGAGTAGTGGTGTCAGTTAAAATATTAAATAAAGGTATAGGTAAATTAGAGGGATCCTTCCCCAAGTTCTGAGCAATTTTCCGCTAAGCTTTCTACTTCCCCCTAACTAAGAGATTTTTTTTCTGAAGAAATTGTCAGAGAGCCACCAGACTTTAAGTCAAAGAAAGTAAGGTCGACTCTTTGCTTGAAAACAGGAATGTCCACCTGCTGACAAGCTCTGCTCACACACAGATTTCCAAAGAGCATTTCAGTGCCCAGCTACTAGTGACACTGACAGCTATCTAATAAAAATCCACACACACATATATTTTTTAAAATGTGTATATATTTACATATATATATGTTAAAATATGTATATGTATTTCCCTCATCTTTTAGAAACATAGCAAAAGTACTTGTCTCAACTTCCCAATAGTTAAGCTTGGCCACGTGACTAAGTTCTGGACAAAGGCAAGTGAGAAGTCTTATATGCCACATCCCATACTGTCTTTATTCATGAAACCTTCTTTGCAGGAGGCTTATTTTTTTCCCCAAAAAAAGTTATCTGGGGTAACAAATCCTCAGGGCAAGCTTGGAAGCCACATGTTGCAGATCATTCCCCCGGCCCCAAGATCCTGTTGACGTAAAATCCACCCACAGAGAATTACATGAAAAATAATAAACATTAAACAATTACACGTGAAGATACATGTGTTTCCATGACCTGTATACTCAACTAATAATTTAATGTGAATGGAGAAGCAGGATTAATCAGTCTCTTTGAATAAAACCTGAAACCCCCAAAATGGAAAATAAACCAGAATAAAAAATAAAAGGTGGGAATGGGGAGAGGGAATTATAGTGAGGTAGCCAAATAAAACCTCTTTAAAATAAATATGATTATAGTAAATATCCTCACAAAGATAAGAAAATATAATTTTTAAAAAGCAAATAACTTAGAATAAGAATGAGATCTTGAGAGAAAAATATTAAGACCCACAAACAAAAATAATAACAACAACCAAAATACTCAAAATACTCCTAGACCAATTCTATTTCAATCCTAACACAGCATCTGAACTGCTTCTCGTGTTTACTAATGACCTCCATTTTTGAAATCGGTAACTATCAGTTCCTGTCTTTCTGGAATCATTAATGGTATTTGATACAATTGATCCTTATAAGCTTTCAAGGGCCCAGAGCTCTTCTTTTCTTAAAATGAAGGAAATATGAGGTAATACTCAGCAATATCAACTAATCCAGATAGGTCAAATCTTCCACTGAATTTAACAAGTCATTGGTGACAATTGGCATGGAACATCTCAGGAAAAATAGTAAAGGTGGAAGCACGATTACGGTACAGAGAGTGGAATTGCATTAATAATTCACTTAATGGGTCACTGAGTTTGAAGTTGAATTCAAACTTGTGAATCTAATCCTTTATAGAATCACGGTCCCTTAGAAATCTTGACCTCTTCTTTTCTTAAAATTTAAGGTCCAGAGATCATTTCTTTTCTTTTCTTAAAATTTATATCCAGCCCAACTTCTCCTCTGAGCTCTAAACTTGCAGGGTTACCTAAATTGTATGCATTATATTCATCTCAAACATAACATGTTTAAAAATGAAATCTTAATTTGCCTTTCTAAGTTCATATTAGTCTTCCCATCTCAGTAACAATTCTAAAAATCTTGAAGTCATCCAATCTCTCTCTTTACTTCATATCTCACATTTAAGCCATCTGAATACATTATGTTGATTCTATCTTTAAAATGTATTCAGAATCAAAACCACTTCTGACCACCTCACTGCTAATACCTTAGGCTGAGCCACCATTTCTTTGTGCCTAAATTACTGCTTTGGCCCCTTAATTTCTCATTTCTGCTCTCATCTACCTATTGACTATTTCCACAGAGCAGGTAGAGTAGCATCTTTACAATGTGCCTTAGGAAGACTTCTGATTTCATTAAGAAGCCCCCCTTGTTACAACACAAAAACCTTGTACACAACATAATTAATGAGCATAGAATGACCCAGAGAAGGAGAAAGAAGAAGGTGGACTGGCTGGAGACCTAAGGGCCAACAACAACATGGCACTGAGCCCTCTAGGTTTCCTTATTCTGGCCCATAATCTGGTACAGGGCTCCAACATGGAATGGCAAACAGATGCAGGCCCAAAAAGCTCCGAGAAAAATATATTTACTCTATCCGAAGGACCAGGAAAAGGGTGGCCTAAAAACCGACAAAGTTTTGGGCAATACTTGCCTACTCCAGCCAAATACCAAGGGGAAAAATTGCCCCATCTCTACCCCACTAGTGGCTTCAGCAATGTAGGGAGCTGATTTTTCACAAATGACAACCTTGTTTCTGAGAAAGCAGGTAACTGCCACTAAATTCACCTACTCAGGGAGTTGTGATGAATGGTTTTATGTGCTAACTTGACTGGGCGATAAGATACCCAAATACTTGGTTAAACATTATTCTGGGTGTATCCGTAAAGGTGTTTGTGAATGACATTAACATTTGAATTGTTAAACCCAGTAAAGCACATTGACAAGCCAAGTGTGGATGGACTTTATCTAAACCACTGAAAGCCTGAACAGAACAAAAGTTGCTCTCCCTACCTGTCCTCAAACTGGGACGTGAGTCTCTTACCATCAGACTTAAATTCAGACTGGATCAATACCATCAGTTTTCCTGTATCTCCAGCTTGCTGACTGCAGACCTAGGGACTTCTTGTCTATCTATCTACAGATAGACAGACAAGTAAGTAACCTATTTATCATCTATCTAATTTTCTATTCATTCTGTATCTCTAGAGAACCCTGGCAAATACAGTAATATAGCCAGGTTGTGCACTAGCAGGATGAGATCTTATATCTCATTCACTACCAGAAAGAAGGAGGATGTACTGAGTCCCCCACTCCCAACTTCTACCCATATCATGCTGTTAGCACAGTCCTCCACCTGAACCACCAAGTGAACTAGGTGAGCCTCTATTCCTACCTACTACCAAGCTGACTTAATTAAGGAGGCAATATGAGGATGACCTTGTCAATTGTAGGTTTCGCTCCACTACTCCACGTCACCACCACCACTCAATGTCAGTGGGCTCAGTGGAAGTGAACCTTCATCCCCACCTGGGCAACAATGAGACTGAAAACTATGTTGCAAGTCTAGGCTAGTTAGCACTGTGCTTTATCCCCACCCTTGTTGTCAGGGATATTGAGTAGCTGAGCCTCCACTCCCATTCTGCAGAAAAGAGCATTGCAAGTCGACTCTCTAAAATCGCAGCAAAACTCTAAAATTGTAGTCACCAGCGAGCATAAAATGCAACAAGACTATTTTAATAACCAATTAAAAAGCAGCACTGAACATTTCTAAGAAAAGCCTAAGTCAAGGAACACATTTATACACATCATGATTTACGCTTATATATACTTACTACAGAGAGGACTTTGTCAAGGATCACTATACAATGTTAGCAACATTGTGCACTAGCAGGATGAGGTCTCTGTTGACCCTAGGATACAAGAGGGAAGTTGATTGTATACACCCACCCAGAGGCAATGAGGCAGTATAAGTCTGGGTCTTAAAACCATTGAAAGGAGGACTGCCACTCTGAAAACTCATGGAATTTAGTGGCCAGCATTTTTGAAGACATAGAAAAATTTAATGACTGTCATGATCTGTGGAATGTCTCAAAAAAAAAATTAAAGATACAGGTTCAGCAAAGCTGAAAAAGGCATTAATTAATAATGGAAAAAATGGGGAAAAAACACAATCTATTTTTGCATATTGTAGTAAAGTAGCCATAATTTATTTATATATATACACACATATATATACACATATATATGTGTGTGTGTGTGTATATATGTGTATGTGTGTGTATATATATACACACATATTTATATATCTGTGCTTAGAACTTGGGGTGGGATAAAAAAAACGTGCTGATGGTATAAAATAACCAAATGTTAAGTAGTATAATAGGAAGAAACAATATCTTGAATCGGTAAATCAAAATATAACATCATAAGCATGTTATTTAAAAATATATGAATACATAAAATAAGAAACATCACAAAAAAGGGTTTAACAAACTTGTATATGAAAACTTGACTAAAGGGGCAGGAACGTGTTCTTTTTTTTTTTTTTTTCATTATACTTACAATTTAATGTTCTTTTTTAAAAACAATGCACAGCTATTTCTTTGATTAAAATAATCATGAATTCTAAGAAACTGCTTTGAGATATATATATATATTTCCTTTAAGATATAGATATATAGCTATATATATCTATCTATATCTATATAGCTATATATATCTATCTATATCTATATAGCTATATATATCTATCTATATCTATATATGATATAAGATATATATATCTATATATATGATATATATACATAGCTATATATCTATATCTTAAAGGAAATATAAATCTACATCAAAATGGCAACTATTTACTAAACATGCATTTTATTTCATAAACACAGAGCAATGCTCTTTGCTTTGGCATTTTCTCAATTACACAGTATCTTCCGTTCAAGTTACCATCTCCTAGAAAATTATTTGAGAAAACCTTATTTCTCACAATGAAACCTCATTATCTGAAGCTCAGTTGACTATTATTCTATCCTTAACCCTGATTTACAAATACAAAATAAGAATTCATATAATGTATGCTATGCAAAACTCAGTATATCCTGAATGGAAATTTTTCAATAAACTTTGTAAAGATGCATGAAATGTTTGCTATCATGTTTTGAAAAATATTAGCACACCAATGTAACTATAGCTAATGTTCCAAAATGGAGTATTTTATTTCATGCTTACCATATCAGATGGAATGTAAGGTTAACAAACTTTCAACACCTCTTAAATGATGGGATTCATGCACACATATTCGGAAGTAAAATTAACCACAGAGGTGAAATCTATACCTACCTGGTAGAGGTTAAATGGATGGCATATTTAAAATCACCATTCATAGCTCTTGGCACACAGTATACACTAAATATTTTTTGTTCTATCATTTATAAGATACATTCAACAACACATCAAAGAAAGTAGGAAAGTAAACATTCAAACCAAACTCTTGCATGCATTCTTAGATTGCTTTTTAAAAATATAGTCAAACATTAGTAATAACACGTTTAGTAAAAAGAGTTCTGAATGGTAAAATTCAAAAATTGTTTAAGTTCAAATTTTTAACATAACATAAAATTGAAAATCAAAATTTGAGTACTTTCTGGCAAATTGGTTCATTTTCTCATAATCTGCCTTATAGCTAGGGATAGCCTTAGTGCTTTCATATTGTACATTTTCACTTACAAATCATACACATTCTTTATAATGATATTTTCTCCCATCTTTTCTTGAAATTCAGAAAAAGAAGTATATGTGTCTCATTTAAAATTCTCCACACTTCTCAGTTTTATGCTTTTTTTCTAACTTAATTGTCCACTTTTCCTTGTCCCTATTTGATCTTCACTCATCTTACTATAAACATTCACTTACTTTTTAAAAATTCCTACCACCTCTCTCTTCCACAACCAGTCCTTATATTAAGCAATTAAATAAAAATGACCAAGTCACCACCAGGAAAAGATAAACGTCCATTCTCAAAACTATTACTTCAGTTGGCTTTAAGAAAGTAGGATGGACAGTAGGGAGACATCTTTTCTAGCAATTCTGCAAACCAATACCACCATTCTCTGCAAAGCAGACAGGAGGAAATTGATTGTTTCATTGCAATGTTTCATATTAAAAAACCAAAACATCATTTCAACTTTCCCATACTCTATGGAAACTAATATTCAGAGCAAATATGTATTCTTTCATTAAATATTTATAGAGTACTTACTAAATTCTGGACACTGAACTAGTTAGTGGAATTACTAAAATACAATGTGCAAAGCCTCAAATGAAATATGCTTTTTCATTTAATTAAGAGAGCAAGACTATGAGATAGAAAATGCCTGAGTTTTCCAGGTGATGCAACTATAGCTTACCCATATTAAATTACTTACTCTATTCTATGCAGAATAAGGGTTGAAACAAGGATTTAACTTGACCTCTGATGCCTTGACCTCTGACACCAATGCTTTTGCTTTCAAGAATTATACCTAAATAATTATGTTGATGTCAACGATAATGATAAGTATCAATCTCCATGTACTGAAATATACCTTGGTTTCAGGTTCTGTGCTTGTGTACTTTACATATGTGAATTATATCCTTTTATTACCCTTTATAGACAGAAACCAAGGCTCAGAGAAGTTAAACAACTTGATCCTTGCTGGTAAGGGAGTGGAATAGAATTAAAGCTCAATTCCATCTGGTTCTCTATTCTTATTTTACTGTCAATTCTCTATAGCAACAGTTATTGGAACTAGAAGACCCACCTCACAGCCTCTCTCTTACATATACACATTTGATTTCATTCTCCATGCTTAGATCACAGACTCTCTCTCTGTCTTTCTATATTATCTATCTAGCTAGCTAGCTATCATCTAGGTATCTGTATCTATATATCAACCTTCCTATTATCGGTATGTATGCCTGTCTCAGTCTCCCTTTCTATCTCTCTCTCTCAGACTTTCTATCTTTATATCCCTTTCCCTATCTCTTAACTTTTTTGTTTGTTTGTCTGTTTCATTTTGTTTATTATTTGTCTTTCTGGCAATCTATTTCTGTCTTTCTTGACCCTGTGTTTTCCCTGCCTGTCACTCTGCTTCTACCTTTCTCTCTCTCTGACCCTATCTCCACTTCTCTGTCTTTCTGTTCTTTTCTAACTGTATATCTCAGTTTCTCTTTCTGTTCCCTTTCTCTTTTTCTTATCTTTGACTGTCTCTAACTTTCATTATATTTTCCCTTGTGAGTCTCTCTCGTTTTCTTTGTGTGACTATCCCTGTATCTCTCTTTGAGTTTGTATCTCTGTGAATATCTCTCTGCGACTTATCTGTGTCTGCCTCTGTCTCTGAGACAGAGATGTAAGGTTCTAAAGTAGTAAAATACTCTCTTCCAGTTTTAGTGATCCTTCTCTGGATTCCAGTGGCGTGCTGCAAAGTTGAAGAAATAAGTCCCTTAAATGATAAAGCAAAAAGAAAAGTCACTGTCCTTGGATAAACAATTTGCATTTCCATAAGGATTCAGTGATGCAGAATCAGAAAAGGCTTATTCTGACACCTCCATGAAAACAACAGGGAGAGCATTCATTAGCTGGGCTTCCTTTTGAATGATGCACTTCATCGCACACACCGCTGTCCTCCCCCGGTCAGGAAACAGTGCTTAATTCTATTGGAAACTCGCCCTTTCACTAGGCATGAGAATGAATGACTTTTCAAAGTAATGAGAACTACACAATTGCCATGGCCTGAGAATGCTTACACTCTAAAAGCCATACAGAAAGTTACACCTCCTATCAATTTCTTATCCATCAAGAAGCACAATAAACAAGCTTTGAACTTTTCCATTTACCAACTTGAAGGAAAGAAATGCTTCATTTTCTTTAGTTTCTTGAAATAATGACTGCTTTTGCCTCTTACATTTATAGCTTCAATAGCCATGATCTGATATTTAACGGTGAGTGCAACCTTTAAACAACTTATGATGTAAAATAATTTGTCCATTACAGTGCTCAGAAACTTTTACTCTTTAGGTGGCAATTATTTTGTTGCTGTTATTGTTGATACACACGCGCACACACACACACACACACACGATCATCTTAGGAAGTAATTGGTACAAGATTAAAACAATTATTTGTATCTTAAATTATTTAGCAATTTACAGTTTTGTTATTCATTTTCCTGGCTTCATTTACAAGTTGTATATTTTAAATGTGGACACTGAGGAACAAATGTTTAGGGGTTATGCTGAGGACCTCAAGGAAAATAATTGTTGTCCTTGGGCCAGAATATGATGTTTCTATGCTCCTTATATTAATAAATAGCACACACATGTGATGTGGGGGGGGTGGGGCAGGGTGTATGTGTCCATCTTACTCAATGTGACTGACTTTTAGGCTGAGACTAAGTCACATTTGTCTGCATATTCTTCCAAGTCTCTCACTTCAGTTTATACATCACAGTTGGAAATTGTACTTTAAGGTCAAGCTAGTCACTCTCACATTCAAAATTACCTCCCACTCTGCCCCTGCCATCCATACATGTAACAAATTAACATGTGTATTTGGAATCTCTGGGTGTATTCTCAGTTCTTGTCACCATTTCAACCTAAGTGCTTCCAGTATTCAATTTAAATAAATGTTACAGTTTCTGAGTGATTTACACCTCTGGAATTTATATAGCGACTCTATCAAGAGAAAATAATCTGGTCATAAATTATTCACATTAGCTTTTATTTTTTCCCCTCACTCGAAATTGACTATGAGCACTAATGAGTTGCCATACTTCCTTCCAATACCCTTAGATGCAACTTGGTGATATTTGAGTCTGAAACTAATAAATGACACCCCCCAGGTCACTGTTAGTTTTGAATCCACATTCTGTCATACTATAGTGTTAACAACAACAACAACAACATCTCATTACAAAAGAAAACGTATCAAACCTCAAACAAAGTTTTAGTTGAGAGTAACAAAAATAGTTTTTGGATGCCATCCCTGACAAGTAAAACATTCTTTTCAATTTTATAATTGTATAGTCTTACTTTGTATGTGAAAACCACAGATACATAGAATGACAAAATGGTTCTAGTTCACAAGTGATCCCGATACTAAGAACTCTTTTAAAAAATGGAAAAATACAAACAAAATGACTATGACCAAAACCCACTCTTAAAATAGAGTCCAAAGTAAAATTAAACTTTTAGATAATAAACATGATCAATTTATGAAGTGGTGTGGTATCTTTGTTTAGATTATTATTTCTGCTAACTTTTCCAAGGGTTGAGATCCTCAGTGAAACTTAAAACCATGTATTTCTCCCATCGTTAGGGATACAATAAAATGTAAATATATAAGGGAGGCTTCTGTGTTAGGAAAAAGTTGATACAACAGCTGGTTTATGAAAACCTATTGTTTTACACCATTTAAGCAGGAAAAAAAATCCTATAGTCTGAAATTGTATCTGCACATTTACAGAAAGGGGGAGTACACTCACCTACCCAATAAAGTGGTCACATTTAGGGAATTACTTTGTAATTTTTGGTTTTATATTTTACTATTATTGAGAAGGCTCATAATTTGTCTAGGGAGTAAAAGTTCTCGTGATAAAGTGATAATCCAAAGGAATCATTAATTCCTCAACATGTATTTGCTTGACATACATTTTGTGATCAAATAATAATAGTGATTTCCTTCGATAAAAAATAATAATTACCTTTTGCCTTTAATTTCAAACATAAGCTCTGAAACAAATACTGCAGAATTTTTGCAAGTGGCATAAAAAACAATTTATGTCTGCTTATCTGCTGTTAAAGTTGTATGATAAAAAGATACAACACATACTATGCAAAATTTAAACGTGAACAAATTAAGAGCAAAGTTGTAATGGACATACATCTTTCACTGAGGTTTTTTTTAAAGTATAGTTATTAGTGTTTTTTAAAAACTAATTTATAGTTCAGATACTTATCAAATATTATCAGTGGATATACTATATTTTAAAAAATTTCCTAGAGAATGAAGTGTTTAAATATTTTTTGTGAATAATATTCAAAACTTCATGCCATAATTTTCCAGAGAAGTTGCTGACACTTGGGTAGCACAAACTAACTCTGACCTGTTCAGGTCCCTTAATGATTATATTTAAGGGTAATCTGGGGGGCAAAGTTGTAGGGATTCAAGTTTCCTGCTCAGCACATAATTGCAACAGCTGAGGGGTTAGGAGGTCACCACTCAGTGGAATTGGGCACCCATTAAATAGCACTTTTATTTCATAGGAGAATGAGTCCACAGTCAAGGGGATCAAGTTGCTGAAACTTGAAGACACACATGTGCAGATACATTCACTCTCTCACACTTAGCCACAACTTAAGCAAACTAAAGAAACTAATAGTAAAGCCAATTTTCTGTGAAAAAAAACAGTTCACATGAGCAGATACAAAAAAGCCTCATACTTGCTGGGCAAACCACAGCAAGCATTTTATGCTCAAAATATGCTTCTTTTAGAGATTATTTGTTTCTCTAACATTAAGCAACATAATAACTTAAGTATCTGGTTACTAGATTTGACAATTGGCTCTTTTGTGAAAGCAAATGAGTGTGACTTGGAGTTAACCTTACAGGAGGCCATGGTATTATACTCTAGTTAACAATGGCTTTCTGCATACGTGCTACAAGTCCATCAAATCGATGGCCGTCTGTGAGTACTAGAGACACGGAGTACCAACAGACTGAACGTGAAACTTGTTATTCAGGGCCCACCTTCTCTACAGCTACCAAAGTATATTTTTTAAAGTAAAGGCCACATGACAAAGTGAGAAAGGTGTTAATACTATCTAGCATTAATTCTGTATTAGAAGGATAAAGTCGACCTAGGTTCAAATTCTAAATGGTTAATGCTCCCAGATACTTACAAAAGAGGTAGATATTCTAGTAAACTAAAACGTCTGTGGTAAAAATATCAGTATACTCACAAAAAATATAAAAAATACTGTTCATTGTGATGCAGAATTAGCTACTTTAACTCAACTACCAACTATAACCTCCAGCAACAACCACTCATAAAACAAATCATCAATATTTGCACTCACACAAAATGTCAATTCTGACGCCATTTTTCTATATTTTGTCAGGTTGAAGGAAGTAGAAAAAGTGGTTGAGGACTAAAAATTCTTTCAAATAACAAACCAGAGTTATAATTCAAAAGCTTCTGTCTTTGTAAAGATTACATTGTCATCTAAACAAAATTACAATACCAGACAGTAATCAGGAAGAATAAAAGGACATGCAGTTGTGTTCACTCTTCCAGCAAATAATTACTTACACATCATTACTACTCTATTCTTTCAACAAGCATGACAGAAAGTAGCATCGTGACAGAGATCATTGTACTGAAAGAATATCTTAACTTTCTCTGTGGTTCACTGCTGCCTTAAATTTGAAAAAAAATAAGAGAAGGGCCGGGGAAGAACTTACTTGCGGTTTAAAGTTTCATCTTTAGTCCACGTAAGATTATGCAGCAAGTTTTCTTGCCAAGGCTGCCTCTTGCACATCCCTTTAAAAAGAACCAATGCTCATAATCTAATTCCAAGACGATTCATTCACATGTTCCACCTCTTGTTTCTGTGAGGCATTGATATCCACTCTCATATCATCAAGAAAATGTTACTAGACATTTTTTAAAAAAAGCGAAACACTTCAACATGTTAACTCAGAAAGCATACCATCATTCTCCACGTTCTGAGATGTATGCCACCTGCCTTAGTTATCACAAGCAACTAACTCTAAGCTGCTCGCAGGAATCTGTCTGCCCTCTATCTGTCGCTATTAGCTCAGCACGTTGATTTCACTGGCACTGAAGCAACAGCAATTAGCTATCTTGCTTCTCGCAGCACATACAGGAGACAGCTGAGTGCGCTAAACCACACACTGACTGGTGAGCTCTTTGCACCAATTAGTAGCAGGTGCTACAGCCCAAAAGACAAATTGATGTCCACTGATCATCGGTACTGGCTGCTTTATTGTACTGTGTTCGTCAGCCTGTCTGATTCTCTGTTCTGTTTTGTGTAGTTGTTTTTACTGTTTGTTACTTCTTTGGTGCTAAGAAGTTTAGCAGCTTACATTCAATAACAATATCGTTGACAAGACAAAATAATCTGTTAAGCTTCTTTCTCTCTCCCTCTCTCTCTCTCTCTCATTAAATCTACCCTCATATCAAGCCCTCCACATCTTTGGGACATAAAAACAAAACAAAACAAAAATTTCACAACTTCACACATTCTATAGGAGTCAAAAATAGTCTTTAGATTTTTACAGACACATGTGGCTAGTACTATATAAGGGTATCATGAAGAAATATACTATAAAAAACTTATAGCATATTTCTTAAACACTGTAATATATGAAATCTCCAAAACAAAGTTTTACAGATGGACTGGTAAACTAGTAAAATACAATTATGTCATATAAATCAGAGAAACGTTTCTTAAGGAATCTATCTTGCATAGTATTTATTTCAATTCCATATTAAATTTCACCCATGTATTCACCTGAGCATATTAGAAGGAAGGATCTAGAAATGAGCATTTAAGAAGATATTTTAGTAGTGATTGTGACAGAGCAAATAGACTGAAGCTGGTTGAAAATAACAGGTGAAGAGTATCACAGACAAAAAATCCCCCAGAACACGTTTTCTTAATGAACCATGTGGATTATTTACTAGGATGCTACATTAACTCTATTTAAGAAGAAAAATCACACCATCCCTACAGATACGTTCCAATATTTATACACAGACATTTGCAGAAAATAACATCTCATTTAAAACAAACTGGACTTATCTTGCAGGCTCAGTTTTCCAGAGGGAGGGAAAAATCTTTAAGAAATAAATCAGATAATTGTAGATGAATACCTCGATCCTCAAGTTGAACCTATTTGTTTTTATTTTATGTAACACTGAAACAAACTAAATTACTTGCTTCCTTAAAACCACAGATCAGTGGGAGTCAATGAGGACTTGTAATAAGTGAATACATACAGTTGTTATAATTGATATTTTTAGATTTTAAAATTGATGTGTTAATAAAGATAACTTTATTGATACATGTTTAAACAATGTGCATATTTTGCATGAGAAGATATTTTTTGGTCATTTCATTAAATGTTTCACGTGTGGAACAATCCATATATTGATATTTGTTAAACAGAACAGCTGGTATTACAAGATTGTTTCAGTAACCATAAGAATTATTAAGTGTAGTTATTTTTACTAATGACTATTCAGCCTCATTCCTGGTAATGTTCAATTATAACTCTGATGACACATCAGAAATACAGCTAGAAAACAGAAAATATTATCCCTTCCTCATCATCTCTGAGCAATTATTATTAACTGAACACTTGTCAATGACAACAGCTGATTTTCGTTTTTCAAAACTAAATTATAATATCTAGTTTTCAGAAAAACGCATTTAATGAAATGTGAAAAATGCAATATTTACTGCAAGATGAATAAAGGTTAAGTTTTAACCAGTTTGAAAACACAGTAAGCAAAATGGAGTCACTGAAATATTTACTACTAGAGATGATAATTTCTTTGAAAAAAAAAATACTGTGTAATATTCTCGCCCCTCTCCTGCATTGTAAAGTCCACTTGAATCCTACTCTAAATATGACATTTAACTGCCTTTTTTCTCTTAAAATATATCATGAACATTCACTTCTATAAACACATATAGGTTTAAATTATCATTGATGTTTCATTGTATGTATATGTGTATATTTTCTTTAACAAAATACCTATTTTTTGGCAGATAGTTTCTAATTTTAATATATTTGTAAAATCCTGGTTTAAGATGCTTAACTTTCTGAACTTCCATTTTACCACCTTTAATCAAGGTCCTGGGTTAAGGTGCCTGGGGAGGAGTGGGCTGAAGCTCCCTGTGGTTAGCTTGTGAACCTTTGTGCTCTGGCTTAGGGGTGTGTCTCAGGAAGGAGCACCTTTTTTTTCTTTCCACAAAGGCAACACCATGCCGTCTACTATTGATTTGTCTAAAGACGCTTTCTCTAAAATTCACAGAGGTGCATGTGACTAGACACACTGCTTATACAGAGTGGTCAGTTACATGACAGAGGAAATGTAAACTGCCTACCACAAAGTCTGATACACAAGAGTTGCTCTTTAAATCATAACTGTCAATCATAGATACATGAAATTAGGTTTAGTTTACTTTAAGGTGGAAAGAGTTGTATTAGGTGCTTTAGAAAGATTTTGAACATTGAAAACATAAACATTTAAAACACTTAAACATTGATGATTAGAATTTAATTTAAAAAAATTTAAAAGTCATATAATACAGTTTAAAAAGGAATCATTAAATCTGTCAACAATAGAAAAATGGATATATACCTTTCATTACATAACGTTAAGGATAGTTATCTAGCTCTTTAAGTACTAATTATGAAATATATTAAAAAGTGGCAATAAATAATCTGTCAAATTTTTAAAGTTGAAGACAAATAGTATACATTTCCTGTTAATAACTGCATTCAAATATGTTCATATTCTTAAATACTGACAATGAAATGATGAATATAAATTGGTGATTATTGCAGAGACCATACTGAATCTTTCCCTTATGTCTGTTTTCATGGATGTTTATTTCTTAAATTCCTTTTTAGCACCATCTTCTTGTCATTCGCCTGCCTTTCCAAAACTAAAAAAAAGACTGAATATGTTTAACAGATATTTGTTTGTTCATGTTGGTGCACAAATATATATTCTATGTGTTATTCTAAATCTTCATCTAATTGTATTAGAATTTTGTATTTTTCATTAAAAAATGTATTTTTTACATTCCACAAAGCAATGATATAGAAACACATAATGCTCTACTATATGCCAAAAATTAGCTGCATCCTACACACAGCTGTGAAGATTACCATAAACATTTGTGTTCATGCCAGTTCATCTGTGCATTGGTATTTAATGAACAATAAAAAGCAAATATCTAGTCAAAGATACAAAGTTTCTTTTTCTGTGTTTAATTTTTTTGGAATTTTGACTTGTTTTAACAGCATATATATACACACACACACACACACACATATATATATATATATATATATATATGTATATATATATTCAGGGTTTGCTAGAGTGCAAAGCTAATTCTCTCACCAGCAAGAGAATTAAAATATTGTTTATGCCATTGTCTTACTCTGGCAAATTTATATATTAACTAAATGTAATATTTCTTATAGGTATTTGACTCCAGTGTTTTGGTAGGGAACATTTCAAAGTATCAGGTTAAATACAGCAAACCAATACTAACTCATATATTATTCTCAAATATATGTCTTTGAGAAAGGAAGACATAAGAGGATTTTGTCTATCCTTCCAGGATGAGGGCCGAGTCCTTGAGTCAATAGGAACTGCAAAGTAAAAGAGGTAGAGAAGGCATTTTTTAAAACCCAGATTAAAGCTTTACTGAAGGAAAGCTTCTGCAGTATTATCAAAATAGCCTTGCTCATTACAAGCAGTGTCTCACCAAGTTGCCTGGGATCAAGTCATTCTAGAGCACTTATTGTCAGCAGTCATTTAGAGTTGAGATTCAAAGCTGTTGGGTATAATCACAATAAGTCCTCAACCAGGGACTTGGCAACTGGAGAGTCATCTGTATTTACACCAATAAGTCTTTGTCATGATTTCATGTTGCATAGCTTTATTTTTTATTCTGATACCCTTTTATTGTCAGAATTCAAGGTAGACATAGTTAATTTAGTTTCTTGCCAGCAATATCTACTTTCACTTTTTCTTTTTAACCCTAGTACTTACCTGTTTTATAGTGACAATTCGAGGGATAAGGAACAGTATAATCTTTATTTAATACTTGTCTCTGCTGAGTTTCCAACAGGCAGGCTATTATTTGAGAAAAGCAATTTGGGATATAATACAGTAGCTTAAGGGCAATGCTCCAAGAAATAACTAATTTCATAAAATTATAGTTGTATAATAAACATACAATGTGATTTAGTAAAATATGTAAAGATGTTGAACTGTTCACATCATTTTTTAAAATATAATTCTTAAAGAGTATTAAATTTAGAGCAAGAAACTTATTTATATGCATTTCTGTTGGACTTTCAAATAGGGACTATTTCTATGCTTGAGTGAGATTATATTATGAAGTCAAATTATTTGAGTATTTCATATAATCTAAAATTATTTGAAACCTGGAAAATAAAACTAAAGAGAAGTACAGATAGTATTTGTAAAATACTTTTTTAATTTAACATATTTACTGTTTAAAACTATTTTATACTTGGGGATATTCCTGGCATTTTCCAAAGGAGAAAAATTTAGACTTTACAAAATAGAAAAAAAAAAAAACAAACTACATACACTACCTCTTCACAATTCCAGTTCTTATATGCCGTATGTATTAGTATTGTATTGTTGTATAACAAATTATCCCAATTTTAGTAGCTTGAAGCAACACACATTTATTATCTCAAACAGTGTGAGTCAGAGGTCCAGGTCAGGGTCTTACAGGCTCTAATCAAGGTATTGGCTGGTCTGAGTTCTCTTCTCGAGGCTCAGCTGGGGAAGAATTCAGGTTGTTTGGGAAAAAAGTCATTTGGTTATGACTACATGACTGAAGGCTGTGGCTTGTATTTTTTTTTTTTTTCCTGAGATGGAGTCTTGCTGTGTCACCCAGGCTCCTGTGCAGTGGCGCGATCTCTGCTCATTCACTGCAACCTTTTCCTCCCGGGTTGGAGCAATTCTCCTGCCTCAGCCTGAGTAGCTAGGATTACAGGCGCCCGCCACCACACCTGACTTTTTTTTTTTTTTTTTTTTTTTTAGTAGAGATGGGGTTTCACCATGTTGGCCAGGATGGTCTCCAACTCCTCACCTCGTGATCCGCCCGCCTCGGACTCTCAAAATTCTGGGATTACAGGCGTGAGCCGCGGCGCCCGGACCGAGGCACCACGCCAGGCTTAACGACTCTCGGCTGAAACTTGCTAAAGGCATTAGCGACTCCCCTTAGTTCCTTCTGCCACATGACCTCTTCAAAAGCAGTTTACAACATGATTGTTTGCTTTTTCAAGGCCCACCAGGAGAAGCTATGTATACTAGCAAGATAAAACCTTACATCTGTATTGCAACGTAATCACAGGATTGATACTCTATCACCTTCGCCTTAGTCTATTGGTTATAAGCAAGTTATGATTTCCTCCCGCACTCAAAGGGAGAGGGTTATACAAGACATAATGCTACTGGCCCAGATAATGGGACCATCGTAGAATACTGTCTGCTATGCTGAATTAATTCCTAAAGTATTTAGCATATTCAGTTAGACAGCAAATTATATCTAAATGTGTACAAATAGTAATTTGGTAAAGTTGTTAAAGATTCTGAACAAACATACTTTCAACAGGTTTAAAAATATAGAACATTTTATATGTAAAATTATACATAATTGTATCAGAGAAAAAATAATATAAGTCGCATCAAATTACAAGCACTTTGATCACTTAGTTGACATATTTGAAACTAGAGCAGTTGAGAAAAATATTTCCAAAAGTAAACCAAAATAAATGTTAAAATAATCTCAGTATAACCTTAAGCTACATGCAACAGAGGTACACCACATATTGTAGGATAGTGGCTACTATAAATTGTACTTTTTATATAACTTGCTAGGAACTTGGAAACTTTTTTTTTTTCTCTTTAGTGAGTAAAAGAAAATGTCAAGCCAGACTTATGTTGTCTGTCTTTAATAGAAAATTCCAGAGAAGATTACCAAGTTAGCCTCTTAGATTTATTGAGTCTAAAACTATTACTACAACGTTTACTTATTTATATATATTTAGGAATATATAATATATTGATAATATTTATATATAAATATGGATAAAGTATGCATATACTTATATATTAGTGTAAAAATTCACATGTAACAAACACAAAGCTATTTAATAGGTAATGATTGGATTATTTGGGTCATGTAAAGTTTTCATTATTAGGCTTTGAATTATAGAACGAGTATAGATTTAAAATTAACTTCATCACTTTTCTACATTGACAGCTTATGGAAAAATTATCAGCATAATATTTTGCTGACCTTAAAATGGCCTCAGTCATTCCTAATTACAACATTAAAATTTTAAAATGTGTATAAATTTTATAGTTCTTTGGCGTTCCCAGTTTCAACAAATATTAGCCAAGTACTTTCTATACCAGACACAACCTTAGATGCATTTATCTAAATATTATCTTTAGATAAAATGAGACAAATCACCTATGTTTGCTGCAACCGAGACTGATATTATATCAATTTTTATATTTATACTGGTTTCTCTTTAACTCAGTAATCACTCTTTTAGACCACTTCAAGGAACAAATTTTGAAGCAAATTTTTAAAAATAATTTATTCTGTCATCCTTTGTCTTTTTCATTCTCCTCCAAAAGCAGTCTTAGACAAGGGTGTTGAGGGAAAACTGGCATTAATGCAAAAACAGAGCGCACATGTGTCAGGCATTCCCAAACCAATCCCCCAAAGAGAGGGAATACAGAGTCGGAATTACTGCTGAGCCCAGCAAGCTGCTGCTTTGCATGGCAGAGCAGATTGAAAACAGCTAAGAGGTGTTGAGTAGATGCAGTCATTTTATTCACTTGCACTCTATCAAGTAAGTCAATAACCCAGGCAGTCTCATCTTTTAGCTCCTATTGCCACCTTTTAGAGTCACCACCAAAACCTGGATCCTAAAGAATAATGGACAGCTGATTTATTTCTTGGCAATTATTCAGCTAGTTCCAAAATGTATAAAGTTTTCTTCCTTCAAATCCATGTTCTGCTGGAATGAAGGAATTTGTAACAGCTTTATAGCTTCATTTAAAGGAGTTTCACAATTTCCATAGCAACAGATAACCATGTCATATATTTTGGAACAAGGTCAAGTTCTACTCCAGACTCAAAATGATATGACAGGATAATTCTGCAGTTAATGGAAACAGGTAGAAATATAGAATCAGGGATACCTTCCAAAGACACATTATATCTTTAACAAAACTCAAGTTCATTTTTAGGCTGATTTAGCTCTAGAGAGAATTTAAGTGACTGAGAAAAGAAGGAAAAAAAAAAAGATTGTATTAAGAAGCTACCCTAATGCTGACAACCTGAGGAACAGTATTTTTCGTCCTGATCTTGACAATAAAATCTGACCTGGGTGGCCATAGTAAGAGAGGATAAATTACAATGAGGGATATACTGTTTGCAAATTTTTAAGGTCTGAATATTATTTGTAAATTACTTAACGATAGGGTATCTTTCTCTATCATGTTAGGAAAGCTGTTAGATTCTAAAATTGCCATTGATTTGTACAATCTTAATCCAGTATCAACATTCTCTGTCAGTAATATCTTTTTAGATTTTGGGTTTACTTAAATTTATAGGTTAAAAAAAGGAAATATAAAACTCAATCTATTAAGATCACTCCCACACAATTCTGACAGTATCAATGAAACTTAGTTCTGGGGAATTTCAAAAAAGACATTCTGGCAAAAAAAGAAACTCTGTAAATGCTGCAATCCTTAGCATTTTTATGTTAAATGCCAACATAGTAAGAAATTACAAGTTTGGCAAATTTATTTCAACAAAATTATAATGAGAATCCAGTTTCCTGTATAGAGGAACGCTTATTACACACTATGTATACATTGTATTATTATCTCATTTTCAGAAACCTCATCTTGTCTCAATCCATGGAAACACTATCTGAAATGCTGCTTGTTTATTTATTCAATATTGAATGCCAATAATGTGCCAGGCAAAGCTGTAGGGATTGGTAACACAGTAATAAGACAGGCATGAACAAAGCATGTAAAAGAGCGGATATTCCTCAGAATAAATCTGGATCATTGAAAGAGACAAAGAATAAAAAAGACTTTATTGGACAAGGAAGTTGACTATATTGTCAGTTTGCTCAAGCCAGAATTTTCCCACTTTAATACTTTTGAGTAATTGGAACAAATGTAGCTAATTTTTCAGTTGCCTTTGCTATTAGAATGTGTTACACTAAACATTAGTAGGTGTAAGACTTGAAAGTACATTTTGAGGGTACCAACTTAAATACTCAGAGCAGATACTTCTCTCAGTTTCAATTTGATCCAACATTTAATATACTTTCTTCTGAAAAGCGATACTGTTGTTGAATGTTTCTCAAGGTGTGCTTTTAAATAGCCTCAAGACGCTCCCCCCAAAAATGAATACTCAGGATACTGTAGTCAATTTTCAATAATAAATAATAAACACAGTACCGGATTATCTTCACCGTCACCCTTGCGGCCTCTTATAATAAGTGAGTCTGTGTGCAATGTTCAGGCATAAGTTTCGGATTCTCATTCTTATCTCAGAGGCATTGTTTTTATTATTTTTTTTATTTTTCACCTCTTAAGCCAAAGAACAATTCCACCTACTATTACAGCGTGCTATGTGACCTAGAATTTTCTTTATTACAGGAGTAGGATTCCTGGAATATCCTGGCCTAGCCTTCTATTAGACGTCTATTAAGGAGTGAATGCCTCTTGCAATATTATGTCTTCCTGGTTTGCCTACTAATGTACCAAATATGGATATTGTACATCTTTCTAGACATAACATCAACAAATTCCCTCCTCTGAATGATTAAAAAAACACAGATTTCATGATTCATATAATAAAATATATCACAAGAAATAATATACTTTAATACCTTGATGGCGCCCCAAATCTTTTGCATTGATTCTAACATTTTCACTCTGTATTTCATTCTAAAACAAGTGTCAGCCCCTAGAGTGTGTAATGAATGAATGTGTTCTGCTAAACTGTATTAACAAAGGACCTTATTTGAAAATATGGTGGGAGCCAATTTTATTTTTCTATCGATAGAAAAAAAGAATTGTAATAATAAAACTAAAATTTAATTTTCCAACTTAGCTGAATTCTGAATCAAATATGTTTTTCTTTTCAAAACACAGGCTAATTTTTGAGAAAATAGGTTTGATTAAAGTAAACTATGGATGATCTTCTACCTTAAGAAGTCTTTTAAACATAAGAATAATATAAAAATAGTATTATTCTTAGTAATATTATGACTTTGGAGAATAAGTCAACAAGGAGTAGAAGAGCAAAAAGGATCTGTAGAAATCCATTAAGTGGAGTAATCCATTATGCATCTATAGTTGTGAGTTTGAAGACTACAACAATTTTACTCATAGTTATTTCATACTTTTTAACAAGTAGAGTTTCAAAAATACATTGGGACTACTCAATATTACGTATATATATGTATATATATGTAAATATATATGTGACAAGTGCAACATCATCTTGACAAGATAAACAAATGTGACCATTTTCTTTAATGATTTGCTTCTAATAGCGTGTTCACATAAGCAAATAAAATATTTTTCTTGAGAAAAGTTTATGGAGCATAAAAAACACATATAAATTCTCCAAGGCCCAAGCACTGATGGGTATTTGATATAGTTAATTTCATGGAAAATTCTAGTTTTGAGATCTTTGACCTCCTCCATTCTCTTTTAACTGTCGTTAGGCTGTAAAGTTTTATGAAACAGTACAACCAGCACTAACTCAGTTATAGCTAAATATTTTATTTTATTTCATTTTTAATTTTTGAGATGAATTTGTGCTCTGTCGCCAGGCTGGAGTGCAGTGGCAAGATCTCGGCTCACTGCAACCTCTGCCTCCCGGGTTCAAGCGATTCCCCTGCCTCAGCCTCCTGAGTAGCTGGGACTACAGGCATGTGCTGCCATGCCCCACAATTTTTTTTTTTGTATTTTAGTAGAGACGGGGTTTCACCATGTTGGCCAGGATGGTCTCAATATCCTGACCTCATGATCCACCCGCCTCGGCCTCCCAAAGTGCTGGGATTACAGGTGTGAGCCACCGCGCCTGGCCAGTTATAGCTAAATAATTAATATTTTAATAATGTATTTGTGCTCTTAGAATCATCTCAGTAAATGTAACTAAACTGAATAATTATGAGTTTAACAACATGAATGCAGTCAGTTATTCTCAAAATGGCTGTTTTAAAACTCTTCAAAAGTTTATTTTTCATGTTTTAAAACTTCATCTTAAATCTTATCTCTTTTATAAATGTACATCAATAAATTATAATTTCTAAGGCAGCTTAACTGTAAGTCCTTCTCCAAAGAATAAGTGCATCTCTATAATTCTTAATTAATCAACATATTAAGCTAAGAAAGTAACGGAAATGATGAAAATATGAGAATATCAGTTGTGAAACATTTTTATAAAACAATCCCAAGTATGAAGAAGAATAAGTTTCTATTTCAGATATGCAAAAACTTCCCCAATACCAGTTTAAAAAAACAAAAAGTAAACAAACAAAATTGTTGGTTCCTTCCAGTTGCCACCTTCTTCTTCCCTTTTTTTTTTTTTTTTCTTAGACGGGGTTTTGCTCTATCGCCAGACTGGAGTACAGTGGCGTGATCTCAGCTCACTGCAACTTCTGCCTCCTGGGTTCAAGTGGTTCTCCTGCCTCAGCCTCCCAAGTAGCTGGGACTACAGGCTCCTGCCACCATGCCCAGGTAATGTTTATATTTTTAGTAGAGACAGGGTTTCACCATGTTGGCCAGGATGGTCTTGATCTCTTGACCTCATGATCCGCCTGCCTCAGCCTCCCGAAGTGCTGGGCTGGGATAACAGGTGTGAGCCACCATGCCCAGGCTTTTAAAAATGTTATTATTTTTAGTAGAGATGGGGTTTCACCATATTGGCCAGGCTGGTCTCGAACTCCACACCTCTGGTGTTCCTCCCATCTCAGCCTCCCAAAGTGCTTCCTCTCATTTAAATAGCAAACTCTTAGATATCAAACTTCTTTCAAGAAGACTGTCGTCACTTTGCACTTACTGTTTTGACACTTAAGTGTGGATTCTAACACCTACCTACAACATTTCACTGTCATGGATGCTTCAATTTCCAATCTTCCCTTTCTTTGCCTTTGCCTTTTCAAAACTTTTCAGAACCTCCAACAACCTAGAGTTTATTTTCCTGGATTGCCAAACACCATGCTCTCCTGTTTTCTCCTATGCCTGTAGCTCTTCCTTCTTAGTTTCTTTTAGTGATTCCCTTTTTCTATCTTTTCTCAAATTTTCAAAACATTTAGATTTTGTCCTAGGCACTTTTCTCAATTCATTCAACCTTGTCTTTCTCCCTAGACTTTTATGCACTCAGATAACTGAGGTTTCCCATGGAGCAGATGACACCCAGGTTTTCTCCTCCAGCCAGATCTCTGTTCTCACATGCCATCTGCTTAGTAGACATCTCCATGTAGTTATACCAGAAACTCAAAACAAATTTGCAATTCCCTCGAAACCTTCCACTATTCACTACAGTGTACTTGTGGTCTAGCATTCTCCCTCTCTGTAAAAGATACCCCCATCTATGCAATTGCTTGAGTCAAAAATCTGAGAGCAGCTCTTATTTTGTGTGTCCAGCAGGGTGGGGGATCACCTTTATTCCTAATATTCTCTTATCTCATTTCCAATCAAACCCATGCCAGTACTGTTAATCATACCTCATAAACATTTCTCAACTCTACTTCTTATTTATTCTCCATCCTCTCTGTACCACAATCATTGCTCTTCAAGACTTCAGCAATCGTCTCTTAACCCTTCTTTTCTACTACTGCCTCCCTTCAATCTATTCTGCATGCCATTATCAGAACGACATGTGAAAAAGATATCTGATTAAGTCACATCTCATTTAGAATCTATTATTGTTTTCTGAAATTTGTTTAATGTCCACAGTTCTTTACATAATTTCAATATCTAGTTTTATCTGGCCTCATACTTCTTTTCAAAATTTATTTCATTCCACTCTCCTCTTGTCTACCTACGTTTTAGTAATTCTGAACACTATTTAATAAAGCATGTCACAATCACTCCAGACTTATGTCCTGTTCATATGCTAGTATTTCTGCTGAGAAAAGTGATTTTCATTCCGTCTACCTTCCATACACATATTATGCCAGCTAATTCATAGATGTTCCTGAAATCTCAAATATCACAAGCTCCTGAAAAATTAAACTTTACATTATAAGCAAATTTATGTGTCACCATAACATTGTGTAATTTGTCCTTTATTCCTCCATTTGTCTTACAGTGTTGATCTTCTTAACAGGACCGTACATTTAATGACATCAGAGACTAGGTTTCCCTTGCACTATATTCTGGAATCTGGCACAATGACTGGCACAGAGCAAATAATGGATAAATACATGTTTATTTAAGTTAGTTTAAAGAATAGTTTCACTTGTTAAGAAAGTACAGAAATGTCAACACAGAGAAAAATGACACATGCATCTAACAGGTAAAAATTAAGAAAAAGGTATGGCAAAAATATTTGTGTATGATTTCTATTTAGTCTTTATAATAACCCTTCAATGTTGTCATTACATCCCATTTTACAGAACAGAAAGCTAAGTTCAGAGAGGCTAAATATCTTGCAATTCCTTGTAGCTAATAAATAAATGACAAGCCCTTATTGTAACAAATAGGGTCTCTTCTGATCTGGTCACCTCTTTCTTTTCATCAGAATAAGGTCTTTCTGTTGTTCCCTTTATATCCTATATATCGGCTATAAGACATGATTATAGTTCCCCATTTACCCATTAATACCTGAGGTTGCAATTTTTTGAATTTTTGCAATCAGACCTTGGCGTTGATCTTGAACAGTAGGATATAATTCCCACATGCTTAGCATTCCAATAAGGGAACACTAGGCATAATTGGCCAAATATGTTTGTGCTTCTGAGTCTTTCCTCTTGTTTCCATCTGATGTGAGGCTTTCTTTCTTGACCTTCATACCAACTCCCACACATTGGAAATTTTGTTTATTCCTTTGAATCTTACACATTTCAGTTAAACAGTTAACATTGTGATAGTGTCTTTATCACCCAATTGTAGTCAAATGTCCCTTGTCTGCACCAGTAGCACCAAGGCTCACCTTTATTCTAACACACCTCACTACAGTTGACCCTTGGACAATAAGGGTTTGGACTATGCAGGTCCACTTATATGTTGATTTTTGTTTAATAAATATATTGATTTTTTTGGATATTTGTCACAAGTTGAAAAAACTCACAAACTGTGCCACCTAAAATATTGAAAAAAAATAAGAAAAAATGTATGGCATGAATACATAAAATATATGTAGCTACTAGTCTATTTTATTATTTATTACCATGACATGTACATATATCTATTATAAAAACTTAAAATTTATCCAAATTTGAGCACACAAACAAAGACCGTATATGGCACCATTCACAGTTAAGAGAAATGTAAACACGTGTAAAAATGTAGTATTGTAACTGCATAACATTTAATGCATTATATACTGTTCTACAGTAATAATTTCATAGCCCCCTCCTGTTGCTATTGCAAGGAGCTCAAGTGTTGGGAGTATTCTCTTAAAACATGATGTGAGGTGATCATCTCTGCATCAGCAGTTCATTTCTCCAGGAAATTGCATATCACAGTAAAAAGTAATCTCTTCAAGTTCTCATGTGTTTTTGTCATGTTTAATGCAGTACCTAAACCGTGAATAACACCATGGAATCCATACAAAGTGGCACTAGTGATGCCGAAAGTACTTCCAGGCAGCAAAGTCATGCCATTACAAGAAAAAGTGGAATGCTTAATATGCACTATATAGTTTGAGGTCTGCAGCTGAGGTGGGCCATCATTTCAGACAGATGATTCATCTTGCAAACAGACAATAAACACAGTACTCTACTCTAAATGTATTTCTTTCTCCCTTATTATTTTCTTTCTTTTTTTTTTAATTATACTTTAAATTCTAGGATACATGTGCATAATGTGCAGGTTTGTCACATATGTATACTTGTGCCATGCTGGTGTGCTGTACCCATCAACTCGTCCTTTACATCAGGTATAACTCCCAATGCAATCCCTCCCCCTCCCCCCTCCCCATAATAAGCCCCGGTGTGTGATGTTCCCCTTCCTGAGTCCAAGTTTTCTTAACATTTTCTTTTCTCTAGCTTGCTTTATTTAAAAAAATACACTCTATAATACATATAGCATGCAATGCATGTGTGTTAATTGACTGTTATTTTATCAGTATATCTTCTGATCAACAGTAGGCTATTATTAATTAAGTTTTGGGAGAGTCAAAAGTTATGTGCAGATTTTTGACAGTGTAGATGTTGCCACCTCTAACCCCTGTGTTTTTAAGAGTCAACTGGACATAGCAAATATTTACATGTCTCCTCCATAAATTATAAGCTCCTAGAGATCAGAGACTATATAAAACTCAACATTATATTCCAGATACCTATGAAGGTACCTGACATATTGGAGATGTCTGCTATATATTTAAGCTCAGATTAAATGAGCTCAGAGCTCAGATCTGTCTCTTAAGAAGCTCATGAATTTTCAGTATATACAGAAAATTAGTAATGGGATATAACTAAAATCTAGTCGATTATTTGAGAGTCTACAAATGCTGAGTGAGGAAGAAAGACACAATTACAAAGTTAGAAGCATTTCAAGGCACTTTATTAGTTATTTAGGAAACAACTATTTTATAGCACAAGAAAGCTAACATAAATCACAATGTCAAACCAGCCATGCTTCTTGCCATGATGCCTTTTCCAAGGGAAAATGAGAAACTAAGATATTTTTCATGCCCTTTGATTTGTGTGGGTAGAAAAATAAAGCGGGTGGGCGGGGCGGTGTTTCAACACAATCACCCGTTCATTTTCAGGAGAATAAACAAAAGACAAAGGAATTCACTCTTATTAGTTCCAAAATTAATGGTAAATAAATTTGAATGTTTCACAACAGAGTAGACTTTAGCAGACCTGCTGTAGGCCCAATTGAATTATAAATATGCAACTGTGGTTCACAAATACTTTTTATATAGTTACAGGATGGATTCTGAAGTAATGATGTCCCTATCCAAATCACTATCTAATGGTATGAAACACAATAGTTCTGAGTTACAGTGACCCTACAGGTCCCTCCTCTTACTTCATGAACTGCAGTGCCCACTCAGGAAAAACTTACATATTTACTTTTATCTTAAGAAAGATAAGTGTACCCTTTCATATATTTTTGAATAAATTTTAGGACGTTCTGTATTTAATCGAAAGGTAGGCAACCTAAACCTTAGTTATAATTTATGCCAGTCTTTCAACCAGGACCAAGTTTTGTTGTGGTTTACTGACTAAAATAATATTTAATATACAATAAATAATATTTAATATAAGATTATATATGTAAATACATTAAGGGAAATTTTCAGTAAAATCAGTCTTAGAATGTATTGTCATACTTTCTTTGTGAAAATGTGCACGTTATACAACATTGAACAAGTCTTAGAAGCTACAATAATAGCATAGCTGTCTTGCATAAAAACCTTGCCATGAATCTTTAAAAATAAATATATATTACTTTAGGAATGAGGAAATTGAGGTTGAATTATTCTAAGTTAATTTTCTAGGATCACACAACTACTAAAAGGTAGAACAAGATAATCAATCAACCTGTCTCTAAAACCCACATTCTTACCCATCTCTATCAATTGTTTCAATATCATAGAAGCTGAAATGAATTCTTGTTCATCAAAAAATGAAAGAGAAATCCTGTGACCTACCCCATCACCTCAACATTGCTGCCTGGATCTTTACCACTGAGATGATTCTACTAGTAAAATTATAAGTGAGATAGTTCTATGATAAGAAATTCACAATAATTTCAATCAAGTCATTTGCATTAATCTTATAAAGAATTGTACACTATATTTTGGGAGTTACTATGAGACCCATGTATATCATCAATACAATGTCTTCTCATAAAACATGTTCATTATTTCTTTTCATACAGGTCAGTGCTAAATTTACTAAGAGAATTACAATATATGATGACATTAACACCTGAAAGTTATTTTCATTTTAATAGCTGTAGCTGTATCTTACTGATATTACAGTCTCCCTTATATTTACACATATGCTGAAAGCCTATATTTCATTCTGTCTTGAATCATAATTAATTACTTATGTGCCTAAATACTTCAGAGGACAGTATTAGGGGAGTGACAATGTTTTATGCTTATTTATATCCTCCTTGATCTTAGCATAAAGCTTAGTACTTAGTAACTACCCTAAAGTTTGGAGTATTAAAATCCACAATTCACATCTCATCATTTTTTTTCCTCTTCTCTGTCTATCTAGTCATGTAGTTTAGATTATTTTTGTTTAAACTACCTATTTATCACAATTCATTGATTAATATATAGCTTAGAATGTTCTGTGACAAGCATTCATTTAGATTCGAAAATGTTTAAGGAAAAGACCTAAAAGACCTTTACTTAAGAAGAGAATAAAATGATTGATTAATTATTAGGACATATTCAGTAAAATTATTTAATGATTGCAAATTGTGGCAAATTGTGCTTTCCAGACTAGATGGCCACATCAATAGTCCCCCTCATAAATGTTCCTCTTTCAATATTTTTTTTTCTGTCACTTTTCTTATTAAGAAACAGAGTGTATAACCTCTTTCCTTGAATCTATACTGGTTTCTTATTCTGAATCCAGAGGAAGTGAGTGTAATTTCTGAAACTAGGTGGTAAAGGTCATACATCTTCCATCTGGTTCTCTTTAAATGCTCACTTAGAATCCTGAACTGCCATATAAGCACTCTGTCTACTGCCATGCTGTGAGGAAGTCCAAATTAGGCCAGCCAGACAGACTAAACGAAGAGTTTCTGAGATTACATGAAGACAATGATATGCCTGGGTATCTCTTTCAGTTATTCTAACCCCCTCCCCCAGTGTTTTTATTCCATCTACTATCTGACTGAAACGGAATTAGAGACCCTATGCCTGAACTTCTAGCTATGAAAACACGTAGAATATGAGATATAATACAATTTGATTGTTGCTTTAAGACACTAATTTTTCAGATGATCTGTTATACAGCCAGAATAAATGGGGTACTAATTTTTCATAGAATAGAATAGAAATTCTTTAATTTAATTTTTATTTTTATTTATTTATCTTAGAGACAGGGTGTCACTCTGTTGTGCAGACTGAAGTGCAGTGGGGTGATCACAGTTCACTGTAAACTTGAACTCCAGGACTCAAGAAATTCTCCTGCCTCAGCTTCCCAAAGTGCTAGAATTACAGGCATGAGCCACTGCACTTGACTTAGAATATAAATTATTTCAGAACAGCATCTAGGGATAATTATGTACCTACAGCTAATACATAAATATTTGCTGAAGACTTGATTAGATATACCTCATTTTGGACATGCAGATCCCTTAACATTACATTTTAAACATTCATGGTAACTAATAGAATAAGGAAATACCAACTCTGTGCATATTATATGTAAAAAATATTTAATTAGTGTATCTAATATCTCTTGCTCATATTTTGGGTCTTTAATTCACAATGTTTGTTCATATTTAATCATTTTCAATTGGTTTACATTTTAAAAACTGAAATTACTTTTTCTGTTTTTACAAATAATAGTTGACTTTCATTTTACATTATTTGTTTTAAAAAACAAAGCTGCACATGTACCCTAGAACTTAAAGTATAATAATAATAATAAATAAAAATAAATAAAAAATAAATAAAATAAAAAAACAAAGCTTATGTTTTCTAATTTTCTCTAGTTTTAAAAACTTCTAGATATTACTAATGTCTATGATTTTGACATTCTTTCTTATTGATATCTTATTTTCAAGGGTTAATATCAATATTGCATTCATTAGGAAAGTATATTAATAAAGATTCTTAAAAATATATTATTTTCACTAATGTTTCTCTGTAAGTTTTACTGTTAGTGTGGCATTCAATAGTATGTAATAAAAGGAGACTATCTCAGCCTATACATTATTAAAAAATTACATCAAGTCATTACTCCAAAGACTCGTAATCACTTCTTTCTATTTTATGTCTCGTATGTGCCTTCGGGAAGTGGTAAGTTCAATACATTTTGAAGTACTTGTGACTAGTTTATGTAGATCATGACTATATTATCTTCATTACTTCCTTCTCTGTGAAAAAGAAGTGTAGTCACATAATTATTCTAGAATGCTTTTTCTCTTTCTTGTAGTTTATTCCTTTGTAATAAAAATACATATCATTTAGCCTTATCACTAAAGCATTACTTGGTTAAAGTAGTATCAACTGCTGCCAAAATAAGTTCCTGGGAAAAAAATCAAGCAATGGTCAAGAAATCATTATCAAAGTCTATGACTCTGCAATATATGTGAAAGTTTTGTTATCTTTCCCATAGAAACTATTCCAACAGTGACAAGGAAAGTAATCACAGCAGGACAAGGAAACTTACCACACCCATCTGATGGAATGAGATGTGTAACAATCCACTGTAGATGTGTAACTACATTTGCTTTCAGACTCTGTAACTCATCATTTTGGTCTCCCTTTTTCCAATCGCTATGTTCTACATGAAATGATTCACTTATCAGGATAAAGAAAGTTTAGTTTTTTAGAGTACATTGACATTCCTTTTGCTGCCAACATCACTCAATATTGATGATCTCATTTAGTCTTGTAGGATGCAAGAATATGACATTCTTTTATTCATTTCTTTGAATCTTTTCTTTTTAAGTTATTCTTAAAGTTGATGGAAATCATGTTGATCAAAGTTGGCCCTGCCTGGTTTAATCATATTTAAAAGCTTTCAAGATAATAAATAGATTTTAATTTCTGCATCATTGACTTTATAAGTTTTTTATTATAAGATTTTTAAAGGAAACTATCATTTATGTCAAATGTTGCTTAAATATCCTGATTTGTGATGTTCAACTTCGTTTTATAGTTCCTATGAGCACCACAAAGCAATGTGTAGTTAAAGAAACTACAGTTTGCTAAATCTGACATCTACAGAGGATCAGTAATTTACAGAATTCTAAGACCTAGGAAAATCCACATTTGTCTTTAAAGCCACATATTATCAATTATTACCCTCTTCCAGCCACCACCATTAATGAATTATATTAATTCCATGTATGGCAAAATTTACTCAAAATAAAGGAAAACCTTAAGAATTGTATGATTCTCAAAGAGCTTTTAAAGGCATTTTGCTAATGTATCTTAGCTATTTGAAGAGAAATAGCTAAATACTTGCATGCAAAATGAAACACATAATACAAAATACATGTGATGAATACAGTACCTCTTTTCCCCCTTAATACTACTATCAATTTTTTGCACTTCTACTTACCAAGTCTTATTTCCAGAAAAAAAAAAAAAAACAATTAAATATAATGTGACTAGCCTATGCTTTCCAGTTGAGAAAGTAAAACGACACATATGTCTTTTTCATGCTAATGCAACCTGTGCATAATAAAATCCATATCAGCATGTTCGAGTTCCATGTTTGTGTGTATATTTACAACACAGTTCTACACTACACATCCTAGCTAGTGTTAAATACCTAACTATAGTATTTTGAGCACAACCTTATGTCAAACCTGGACCCAACTATGTACATTAGAACCTCAAGATGTTAGGTAGATTGGCAGTCCTATTGTTGTAGGGTCTAACATTTATACAATTTTCTAACTCTTTTTAATAAAAAAAATAAAAAATAAAAATTTACAAATGTAAAATTAGCAGTCAAAGTGAATCTTCATTTAAAATAAGAAAACAAATCATGACAAGTTACATTTTTAATAGTTGGCACATACCATAAACATCACAATATATAGAAAAAATATTTTTTTCAAAATAAATGACCACACATGACACAGATCTATAATACATATTTTTCTTATATTTTTGGTAGTATTATCTTTGACTGACTCTTCAAAAGACTGCAATTTTGTGATATTAATATTCCTAGTGAGAATGTAAAGGTAATCTCTTCTTCTGGCTACTATGAATTATCTTTTTGTTGTTGTTATCAATAGCTCAGAATTATACTTAGCTTCACAACTATAAGTTGTGAGTATTTTCATTTTTGTTATACTATCAAGTTTCATTTTGTAGGAACTCTGAGATTTTGGAATAAAGTTTTGTTTTGTTCATTTGTTTTGCTATGGTGAGTAATCTTAAACATTCTTCTAATTATTAGTATTCATCAATTACTTTGCTACAGTCTCTCCCAGGGGTTTAGAAGGGCACGGGAGATCAGGGCCATTGCTAACTAAAGCAAGTGAGACACTCATTTTAATGACTTTTTATGTTTTAATTTATAAGGATACATAATAGTTGTTTAGATTTATGAGGTTCATGTGATATTTTAATGCAAGCTTACAATGTGCAATAATCAATCAGGGTAATTGGGATATTCATCATCTAAAACATTTATTATTTCTTTGTGTTGGTAACATCTCAAATCTTTTCTGCCAGTTATTTTGAAATACACAATAAATTATTATCAACTACAATTGTCCTTCTGTGCCACTGTCCTATTCTTTTTAACTGTATTTCTATGCCTATTTGCCAAAGCCTTTATATCTCTCCCTCCCAGCCTCTGGTAACCACCATTCTACTCTCTGCCTCCATGAGATAAAATTTTTTAGCTCCCACATATGAGTGAAGCCATGTGATATTTGTCTTCACGAGTCTCGAGTCTCGCTTATTTCACTTAACATAATGTTTTCTAGTTCCATCATGCTAGTGCAAATGACAGGAGTTCATTATTTTTATGGGGTAATCATATTCCCTTGTGTGTATACACTACAATGTATCTATTCATCTTTTGATGAAAACTTAGGTTGACTCTGCATGTTTGCTGTTTGTGAGTAGTGCTGTAATAAGAATAGGGGCGCAAGTATCTTTTCAATATACTGATTTCCTTTCTTTGGATATATACCAAGCATCTGGATTGCTGGAACACATGGTCATTCTATTTTTCATTTTTTGAGGAACCTCCATACTCTTTTCCATAGCAGCAGTACTACTTTACATTGCTGCAAACAGCGTACAAATATTCCCCTTCTTTTACATCATTGCCAGCATCCATTGTTATTTGTCTTTTTGTTAAAAGTCGTTTAACTGAGATGAGAAAATATCTCATAAATAAGATAAAAATCATTTTAATATAATGTATGTATTTATTTTATTTTTTAGATGTATTCTTGCTATGTTGCCCAGGCTGGAGTGCAGTGGTAAAATCTTGGCTCACTGCAACCGCCTCCTCCAGGGTTCAAGCAATTCTCCTGCCTCAGCCTCCCAAATAGGGTGTGTGCCACGATGTCTAGCTAATTTTTGAATTTTTAGTAGAGACGGAGTTTCACCATGTTGGCCAGGCTGGTCTCAAACTCTTGACCTCAAGTGATCTGTCCACCTCAGCCTCCTAAAGTGCTGGGATTACAGTTGTGAGCCTGTAATGCGTTAATATATTTTTAAAAACACAAGCATAAACACACACACACACACACACACACACACGCATATACATTTCATTTTCACTTTGCTCAGGCTCCAGTATGGTCTTGCGTGGCACTGCATGACAGTAAACCACTCCTCAACTTCAACTTGGGTAGCTTTATGTTAAGCTTCCCTCCTGAGAGATAACATTACCATTATTATTATACAGCAAGAAAGACTTATAGTTGTTATGTAATGGTAAAAACTTGTAACACTGGTACCATTCCAACACTGTTCTGAGCAATTCATAGTTGTTTCATACTTACTCCACACTACAACCCTGTGAAATAAGCATTTATGTATATATTTTCATGTTAAATCAAATGAAGCATAGAGGGTCCTGAGTAATCATAAGCAGGAAGTATCAGACTTGAATCTGTTTCCTCTGATCCTAAAGTCAGAGCTATTAATGGCTATATTGTATTGCTGTCTAATAATAATGTATCTTGTCAGTGAAGAATAAGCCAAGGGATAACAAATCTTGTACCCATTGGTGCTATTCTAGTTCATTTTTCTGCAATGAAGACTTACTCCAGCATGTAATTTTGAAATTACAAAAAAAGAATGGAAATCGTTTATGACTCAAAAAAAGATAAAAAAATTGTTCTTGAGATCATACAGCCCAAGAAATAACACTTGATTTAGATTTTTGTAAAAAGCTTCTTTGAGCAGTATATGCAAATTTTCTTTCCTGCATTCCCAAGATTATAACAGAAAAGACAAACGAATTTATTTTAAATGTTTATAAATCCACAACTTGTCAAGCATATTATCAAGCCCTGGCATTTTCCTGCTATCAAAACATATTAGCACTATCTCTTTATCGTTCCAAAGTTTCTGAGGCAAACTTCACATCTTCTGTCTGAATGCCAGTGGAAGTTTCCACAGGAATGCTCTCATAAAACTCAAGAGATTTTATTTCCTTTCCTTAGCTCTCTCAGTACCTGTATAAATTCACCATGTGTTTATGGATTCCAAAGTACTGCCACAGGATTTAAACATGTGTATAATAAATACATGTATTGAAGCCCACTATTACAGGGATTATTAAATTTTATAATTTATGTAACGAGCAGGACGCCAGAAGTAAAAGTCCCTGTTTGACCCAAGTTACTGTCAGTTTCCACAACTCATCAGAGAAGAAAAAAGAATAACTGTGGAAAAGATGTCAGGCATCTTAGATGGCTACTCCGATTAGACTGAGACTTTTTCCCACCTGCTACCTTGAAGAAAGAGCACAGAACAATCAGGATGCATGAGTAGGCAGGAGGTGCTCTCCAGCCTTTGCTGTCATTTCTGTTCTAAAGGACAAGTTCCCAGAGGCCTCTACTATGTGATGTTTGTCAACCGATTATTCATGTAGTGGGAAGAAATGGGAGGCAAAAACATAGCAGATGCAGTTCTGCCTCATTCCCCTGACCTGGTAAAAATGACAGAGCATGCCCCAGTAGCCTAGATTTGCTCTTATTTGTTTCCATGGAAGACAAATGATAGATCTTTATTTAACCCAAAAGCTCAGAGAAAATGCACAGGGAGGAAATACATAGATGGAAATAATACCACCACTTTTACCCTCAAGATGGGAAAATGTTGTGTTATTTTATCTTTCTTTATTACAAAAATAAATAAATAAATAAAAAGTCTACTTATGCAATTTAAATGTTCTTAATTTTGAATAGGTTTCTAAACCCAGTCATCTTGACTAATTAGCAAGTAATATGTTCCTTTTTCATGCTAGGATATGTACTTAATTAGTGATGTTATTAACATGATCCATAGTGCACTTAAACATATAAAACATCAGGAAGTACCATATTATCAGTAATATATTTATTATGCATAAAGCCTCTAATATTGAGTGATTCCTTGAATATGTAAGTCCACTATGCCATTAATTTAAAATTTTTCAGTCAGTATTCCAAACTTTCAGATAAAAATTTTAATTCCATTGTAGAATGAAACATTGACTTATGCCTTCAGATACACTTAGTAGTTAGTACTTCTTTCTATATACTATAAGTTATTGTTTAATATTTTTATGCCTTACACTGTAGATACCTTGTCTTTTTTATATTTACACCACAGGAACTTAATAAAACACCTAATTTTCTTAAGGGGGAGTCAAAAAATGTTTGTTAATTGAAAAAAAAATCCAATCAGTCTGTAGGTCTGATATCTGGATATTTTCAATCAGTTATATTGCTTTGTGGAAATTCTTCCTGACATAAAGATAGTTTAATAAAAGTGTGGTTAATCATACCAAAGAAAATTATGTTCAAAATGGATTTAAAATGGTAGATGTGTGAGGAGAATATAAGATGGCAAGATACAACTGAACCCCCCCCAAAAAAAAATGAAATGAGATTAGCACATCCAACAGAAATAATTTATGAATCTATTAAAGCAATATGTCATATTGTGGGGAATGTATACACATATATGTATGTGTGTGTGTATGTGTGTGTGTATACATATATACGGAATATGAGGGAAAAGGAGTTGGAAAATCTACTTTGACTTATAATTAAAAGCAAAATTGCTGTGTTGTGGTAAAAATTTCAGGTAATTTTCTGTTGTACCATAAAAATAACCTGTAAGATTTTAAGCATGTGAAGACTCATTATTTTTTCATCTACACTAAAAATATGAGGTTGGGACATTAAAAGTTTCCCATTTCCTAAATTATCAAAGATGGGCTAATATATACCAGAAAAGGCAAATACAAAGAAATTGTATTACTAACTACTATTCCCCCCCTAGAAGGTATCACAAATTTTTCCTAATATACTTTTCTAGTGAACTTATATGCAGACTGAGAATTTGGGACATGGCACTTTGCACAACCACAAGCAGTCACTAGGAGTTGTCTATTGAGATGAGACATATTTGTTTTTCCTACCAAAAACACGCTAAAACATCCTGGTTGAACTTCTGTGCATGCCAGGAATCTGGTTCCAAGTGCACATATGGGAATACATGTGTTGCAGGGAATGGAGGCCAGGAAATGTCTTATGATAGCAGATGGCCAGATAGCCAGTTCACCTCTGGATGACAGTGGCTGCTCTAACAGGACAGTGATGTCAACACTAGCAATGTCATTGATATGTCTCAAGTGCTCTCTCAAAGAAACGCCACTCAGTATGAAATCTCTCCTGAGTCCACTAGCCAGAATACAAATATATATAATGGTTTCAAATGCTTGCTCAAGTAATGCTCAAGTGAACACTTTATTTTTTATAAATTGTCAAACACACAGCAGATGGTAACATTCAATAATCCTAAACTGGGCAGCGTATGAACTAGTGACTACAAGATGATCCATTGAAAAAAATCTTATTATTAGCCTCCTGAGTCTTGGTCTTAAAAGTGTCTTCATTCTGCTAATTTTCAACATTGTACTTTTTAATTTTAATTATTTTCATCCAGTCTGCAAGATAGTGAGAGAAAAAGCGAATTTCAGTACACAGTCTTCTAAATCAACTACATTTCATTCCTTTTTCTCTCCATTGAGAGCAGAGTCCTGATTTTCAACATAGAAGATCTGGCAGAAAACAACTGCATCTTATTAAATTGCCTGCTGGGCTTACTGAAACTTTTAAAATTATTGTAGAGCTAATCACCACTTTCATTTAGCTGGCAAAGACAACAGATACTTAGTATATCTACCATGTTCCAACTTCTCTGAACATGATGCCCAAAAATGTATAAGAAAGCAAATTTTCAATATGGGTAGTTTGGAACGGGGGTTTAAAAACTTTTTTCACAGGTGATGAAATAACTTTTTATATAAATCAATTATACTTTCCCCACTAAACTTCTTTTGAAACATTATATACACACATATATGTAATCTTACATTATATACAAAGATATGCAATCTTATACTATATACAAACAGATATATTTAAACAACTGAATAGCTTATTTGGAAGGCTTTCTTTTGCTCTTGGATATTTCATAAATGCTGTGGCTTGTCAACTACCATTGGTACTGATGCCTTGAATTAATTATCAACTAGGTTACAGGGAAGCAGATGTTTTGGATATAATTTCAGTAAAATTTTCAGTATGCTTGCAGCATTAATATACCATGGCTTGGACCCATACTACCCATTCATAGAGTGCAGGAGAGATCTACTACTACTACTACTACCACTACTACTACTACTAGTAATACCAACAGAAAGACCATACTAGTGGAAGTAAATATCTTATGATTGCATCATTGATGCCTTGCACTGTTCTAAGGGCTCTAACTGAAAAATCTTAAGAAACCACCCCTACAATACTAGCGGCTAATACTACATTTATCTATGTCATTCATTGAATAGTTTGAAACTCAAAAAAGTTAAATAACTTGCCGAAGTTGAACATCTAGTAAATGGTACAGCCAGAAATTTAATGAGCCCAAATTAAATTTTTGTGCTCAACTCCAAAGACATTGAGTACTCATTCTATGTTTCAAATTGTTGTCTGTGCATTTCCTCACTATGCTTCCACGTATCCATGTGTTTCCTAGTTGTCTAACTCAGAAAAGACAATATGGACCATTTGGGCAGTTGTAATTTATTCCTTTTGTTTTCATGTCATTATGAATAACCCCTGCTTTTATTCTCAAAAGCATGAAATGTGATTCTAAATGATATGCACACTATACCTAAGACTCCAAGATGCGTTTTTGTTGTTGTGTACTGTCACATCAATGAATGGAGTACACCTATATATATTATTCTGAATGTGGAGAAATCTCCCCATCTATTTGCAAGGATATCTTTGTTCCTTTGCTCCTTTATTTGTAGTGCCTCATGGAAAGAGGCTTGCAGGAAGAGAGTTCTCAATTTCATTCAGATTATCCAATTCTATTATCTCAACATTGAAACATCAAAGTCTATTTTGCTTCTAAATTATAATAACACTTATTAACATAGAAAAAATGTTAAAAGCAAACAGCAAGACATGCTATACATGTCAACACAGAGACAAAAAATATTCTATAATGATGAAAAAAGAACTCCAGCAAATAACTTGTCTGCTTTCCTCAACTTCTAGTACATCACAAAATTAACAAGCAAGAACTTCATAATGGAACAGTTACCAACAAAACCAATAAAATTATGCAATAAGAAACCTTTTTGCAAATAATTTGTTTACCTTAGCAAAGGGTGATTGTCCTTATAGAAAGTTAATTTACTCTTGGAAGAACTAGGTCATCACTATGCATTTGTACTTGGTGCTTAATTTAATAAATTCTAATAAATATAATCGTTCAGCACAAAACATCTATTTAACTTCCTGAAAATAGAGATTTGGATAAAATATACATGTAATATAATTTTTTACTCCTGGTCTAATAAAAAATTTGGTTTAGCATCTTTTCATGTTCTTAATATTTTATTTTTTGTGATATTTATGGGAACATGGAATAAAATAATAAAGTTTTGGTGTGACAGTAAAAACTTATTTTCAACATTTGAAATAATTCATGCAAGTCAGATATTAAATACATTTAAAAAGACACATTAATATATTGGTAATTAAAATAAGGTATAGGATTAAATGATTTCTAAACAGTCACATTTTTTTTTCTATTTTACCAGTTTTTAACACTGTGATGTCTGCTAACTTGTGAGAATACATTTATAACTTATTCCAAGTGGGGATCTGTTCTACACACAACACAAATTTTCAGTGTTTGTGTGAACTATATACTGTAGCTTTGGGAAATACAATGACTAGTTAAGAAACAAATTGGCATTTGGTGAACACAATACCATAACCAAAAGCTAAATCACACAAGAGGAAAATTATCTTGAATTCCACATGCCAATGGGCATATTTTCATTTCCAGGTGTATTTTTAAATTTTTAAAAAGATAAATTTAATTTAATATTGTTTAAATAGTATAGAGATTTTACTACAAAAAAAAAAAAAAACACATTTATTACATGATGAATTGGCCAGAGTACTTCAATAGCCCATTAATAAATAAAAGACAAAGTATAAAGACTTTACTGGAGAGCCTCAAATGTAAGACAGACACATTGACTTATAATAGCTTAAGGAATAAATAAAAATAAAATAATAAATCATAACTAAACTAGTAACCTGATGTACAACTTAAAGGATAAATATTTGTATGTCTATTTTGGTGTATTTTCCTTGGTATTTAAATACTTTGAATTCAGAAAATATAAACGTGTTTATAGTTTTTTTATTGCTTTTGAAGTATCTACATTTCTAAAGGTTCTTTTATGTTCCAATTCTCTATTTTAATGCCAAGATGGGCTCATGAAAAACCTAGTTGCACAGCTGATGTCCCTGTCAACTGTTAACATAAAGAGACTGATTTGGAACAGGATGAGGAACCCCAGGAGAAGCCTTGGCAATGATATTCCATTACTGCCCATCTGAATCAGTCACAGCAGACTGATCAGACCAGAATTAACTCTCAGTACAAATAATCAATGGAATATATAAATTGAGAATATTTAAAAATTTATACATGTATATTTTAATTGCCAATTTTATTTAGATATATAAATATGCGGAGATTTTGTTGATATGTTTTAAGCAGCAAAATGAAAACACCAGATGTAGTAAACAATTGCCTTTGCAATATAACTCTATTATGAAAGGTTAAGGTTACTTTCCTGCCATTCATGCATTTCCATGCTCACGTGCATACCATACTGAAGATCTAGCGTGCCATTTAGTCCTAATCCGGGCCAGTACATTTGTATGGAAATAAAAATTGTGTTTCCTGGTTATTGACTTCATTTCCCACAAAGATATGACTTTGGTCACCACGACAACCACACAAGATAATATGGATGGTTCAATTTGAAACTATTACCACTAATAGAAAAATGAGGACCCTTTTATTACTTGATAATTAGTACAGTATGACAAAAACATTATCTCTGCTAACAGATAAAAATAGAGTTCCACTAGGAGTGTTATGAATGATGAGGTAAACAAATATCACAGAAGTGGTGACACTATAGGTCATTAAATATCGTAGATGAAAGAGAGCTCAAGAGCTTCTAGAGTTTATGTAGCATTTTGCAAGTAAGGAAACGAAAACATTTTTGCAGGGAGAAACTACCAGGTTTGTACAGCTAATAAGTGACAGTTCTATATTCATGCAAGTAAAAGGGACTAAGAAAGAAGCAAAATATATTACTTATTTACTTTCTTATGATATACCAGGAACATCACATACGTTATCTCATTTAATTCCATCACATATGTTATCTCATTTGATTCACCTAACAACAGCATGATGCATTTATCATTGGTCATGTGTTACTGTTGGGAAATATGCTTTCAAAAAAAGTTCAGAACAGTTAAATTACTCTTTCATGATTGCATCATTATTAAGCTGTAGATATTACAAAGTATGATAATTTTGTTTATTAACTTATCTAGGCAATGCTGTCCCTTTGTTTAGTTAAACATTAGATGTTTCTGTGAAGGTATTTTTTAGATGTGAGTGACATTTATAATCAGTAAATTTGAGTAAATCAGATTACCCTCCACAAGGTGGGTGGATTCCCCTCCATGACATGGATTCAAACAGTTGAAAGCCTTAAGAACAAAGACTAATTTTCCTGAAGAGTGAGAAATTCTGCCTCAAAACTTCAACAATGAAATCTTGCTTGAATTTCCAACATGTTGGCTTGGACCATGGATTTCAGATTTAACTTTTGTCTGAATTTTCAGCCATACAGACCTGCCCTACAGATATTGGACTTGACAGCCCTCACAGTCATGCAAGCCAGTTCCTAAAATCAGTCTCTCTCACTCTTGTTCTTGCTCTTGCTCTCCTTATTAGTCTCTCTATGTATTCTATTGGCTCTGTTGCTATGGAGAAACTTGGATAATACACAATGTTATAAAAAATTGTTGACAGTCAATATATTGTGAGTACCAACTAATCAGAATGAATGCTAGTCTTAGTTCACGGGACCCTGGAAGGCTTCCTTTTATGTTAGGGCTTTCCTCTTCACCGTTTGATTGGGGGTAGATCTGGTGTTTTGGGAGTCTGGGGAAATTGACTAATTATGAATGAGGACTAAAATATTTTAACATTTTTAGCAATCAATATTATCAAATTATTAGGCTCTTAGGCTCTAGAATGGGAGAAATCTGCTTTGGTTGTGTTAATGATACTTATTGGACAAGTTACTGTAACTGCTTAGTCTTCATTTCTTCATCTACAAAATGGAGATGTTAATGACACTTATTAAGCATGTGAAGACTCATTATTTTTACATCTACACTAACGATATGAGGATGGGACATTAAAAGGTAACCATTTCCTAAATTATCAAACATGGGCTAATTAATATATACCAGAAAAGGCAAATATAAAGAAATTGTATTACTAACTACTATTCCCTCCCTGGAAGGTATCACAAATTGTTCCTAACATACTTTTCTGGTGAACTTATATGCTGACATATGTTATCTCATATGTTATCTCATTTGATTCACCTAACAATACTATGATGCATTTATCATTGGTCATGTGTCACTGTTGGGAAATATGTTTTCAAAAAAAGTTCAGAACAGTTAAATTACTCTCTCATGATTGCATCATTATTAAGCTGTTGATATTACAAAGTATGATAATTCATTTTGTTAAAATAATGTTATTATTTTACATAATAATTAATTAAATAATAAATAATTTTGTTAAAATAAAATACTGGAATGGATATCCAGTGCTTAATACATTGGCTACTAGCCATCAAATAGTAATAGTAAAATATATCTAATATTGTTGTTATTAACTTTTTTTTTTTTTTTTTAGAAGGAGTCTTACTCTGTTGCCCAGGCTGGAGTGCGGTGGCGCAACCTCGGCTCACTGCAACCTCTGCCTCCTGGGTTCAAGCGATTCTGCTGGCTTAGCTTCCCAAGTAGCTGGTACGCCACCACACCCAGCTAATTTTTGTATTTTTAGTAGAGACGGGGTTTTGCCATGTTGGTCAGGCTGGTCTTGAACTCCTGACCTCAGGTGCTTAACCCGCCTTGGCCTCCCAAAATGCTGGGTTACATGTGTGAGTCACTGCACCTGACTTATTACTAGAATTTAAACTCAGATCTATAATAATTCACAAAACTCATATTCTTACAATATGTATGATAGCTGTAAAAAACAAAAAGAGAAAGCAACAAGAAAAAAGAGAAAGAAAGAAACAAGAGAGTGACAAGAAAAAATAATTCTCTCAGAATATTTAGGATTTTTAAGGTATAATATTGAAACAAACACTCTATACTATAGCTTTTAGGCATAATTAAGATGTCTTAGTTTATATGGTCTATTTAGACAGGATTATTGAATTATTGAAATTCACAATTATTGAAACATTGAAAATATGTTACTTTTGCACTTGTCCTGCCTATTTGTGAAAATAAACTTTTTTTTAAGTGGCAATGTTGTTTCTAAAAGTGTTTGCCCTTCTACCCTAGCATGTATTGTGTTAATCTCTGACCATCTTAGGCTCATGCTGATACAGCATCCATTTATTTTTAACTTTCAAAAAATCTGCTGAGGATCTCTGTTTCATGCAGCACATGGAGTGAGAGTTAAAGGTCAATTAACTGCATTGTTCATGCCCTGTGGTTTCTTACTGAAGAATGTGAAGATACAGTTGGGAGTGAAAAACTATCTTGGTGAAGCTCAGTGCTCTTATAGTCCAAAGAGCAAGAAAATGATAGCTTGGTCACCCACTCAATAATAATATTATGTTGAAAAGAGACAATAGCACAATAAGAATTTCATAGAACACTATCAGTAGACTTAAGCTGGAGAAGGAATAGAAGCATATCTTCATGGTTGCAATGAATTAATTCTAGAATTAATATTAATATTTTTAAAGCATCAGTATTCATCTATAAACCCACAAATTTGTCGTTTATGGTATAAAATGTGTCTATCAACTTCCTGTTTGTTTTGCCAAATTCAAAAGCTTCCATTCACATAAAAATTGTTTCTCTCTCTTCTTCTCCATCTCTCTTTCTCATATACACACAGTCTTTTTCATATACATCCCTATACATATCCATATATAATTTCCATGAGTATATACACATTTTCCTACAATCATAGACACAGTCCCCCAATACATATCCCACTAAGACATACACCACCAACACACACACCCCCACCTTGATGCACATGGAAACCAACATGCACATTTCAAACAACAGGCATTTCCTTAAAACACACACTGCCATGCACACATACCCTCGTTCACATAGTTCCTGTCCATTACATATCAAAAATATTTACGGAAAAAACAAGATTACAGCATTCAGAGGAAATTCGTCAAGATTCAGAAAAATATATAAAATTGTATAATTTAAAATCACACAGCAGGAAATTTTGAGCTATGTGTCTGTAGATAGATTATAGAATCTTCCTCTCAAATACCTGATGAAATAAACTGTCACTTATAAAAGAAGAAAGAAAGATACTATATTTTTAAAACTCCCAAAATATAAACAAACAAACATAACAGAAACAAATGCAAACATTCTCAACCTCTTTAAAAGACACCAGAGATAGCCCACAAAGACAAGGTGGAAAACTAATGTCATACGTTTTAAAGAAATAGAATAATTCATTGCTATAAAAAACTGAAGGTTTTATTGTAACACAAAAAAGTTCCTAATTCTATTCTCACTTTTCAGAAATAATCATAAGTTAAAAAAACATGTGAGACTCACCACCAGCGTCTAAATGTCTGGAGAGAAGAAAATTAAAGCGTTAGTGGAGAGGGATGATTAAAAAAGTAGAATTGAAGAACAGAGTCTAACTCTATCTGACAGATTAAAAATTCCAAGGCTTTAAACTCAGTAGACTGAATGACCAGAAATGGAGAGCATTCCTGACTGGAGTAAAATAAATATCAAGGTCAAGTGAAACTTGTTAATAGTACATTTAATAAAATCTCAAAAGAGAGGACAGAGACATGATCTTGTTACAAACACACATACACATACACAGCCACAGCCACACTCACAGCCTCCATTGAGCATCATCTTCAGAACAGAAAAATATATTTTATATTTGTTGAGAAGTAATCTACCCCATATTTCAATTGTCACACAGTTGTAGTAACTGAGCAGTGAATTCAAACCTTGAAAATGGTGTGATTGTATGTGTGTGTGAGTCTCTGTGTGCGTGTGTGTATTTTTTTGAAAGAGATATAAAGAATCTAGTTCACAAAAGGAAATCAGCTGAGAAACAAAGATATAATCTCACTAGTATTTACCACACTAATAACTACTTAATAACATGATTAAATGAAATCAATTCAAAAAAGATAACAAGAGATTGAGATAAAGAGAAAATTACAAGGGTTAATAGATGGTTTAAAATGACACCATTGCAGAACTAATAAGTAACAAATAGAACGACAAGCTGAAAATTAAACTACTGACAAAGGGGAAAAGTTTGAAAAATAATCAAAGCGAGTGCAAAACAAAAAAGATCAAACAATTATTAAGAAGATAACATATATAGGGCAATGATAGTCCAACATAAAATTATTGTTATTATTTAGGAAAAAATTCTTGCAAATGGAAAAGAAACCTGTTGAAATACTTCAAGAGCAATTTTCTGAGGGCATGCAAGATGGCAGAGTATGGGATTATGTAAAAAGACCAAATCTACATCTGATTGGGGTGCCTGAAAGTGAGGGGGAAAATGGAACCAAGTTGGAAAACACTCTTCAGGATATCATGCAGGAGAACTTCCCCAACCTAGTAGGGCAGGCCAACATTCAAATCCAGGAAATACAGAGAACGCCACAAAGATACTCCTCGAGAAGAGCAACTCCAAGACACCTAATTGCCAGATTCACCAAAGTTGAAATGAAGGAAAAAATCTTAAGGGCAGCCAGAGAGAAAGGACGGGTTACCCACAAAGGGAAGCCCATCAGACTAACAGCAGATCTCTCGGCAGAAACTCTACAAGCCAGAAGAGAGTGGGGGCTAATATTCAACATTCTTAAAGAAAAGAATTTTAAACCCAGAATTTCATATCCAGCCAGACTAAGTTTCATAAGTGAAGGAGAAATAAAATCCTTTACAGATAAGCAAATGCTTAGAGATTTTGTCACCACTAGGCCTGCCTTACAAGAGACCCTGAAGGAAGCACTCAACATGGAAAGGAACAACCGGTACCAGCCATTGCAAAAACATGCCAAAATGTAAAGACCATCGAGGCTAGGAAGAAACTGCATCAACTAACGAGCAAAATAACCAGTTAATATCATAATGGCAGGATCAAGTTCACACATAACAATCTTAACCTTAAATGTCAATGGACTAAATGCTCCAATTAAAAGACACAGACTGGCAAACTGGATAAAGAGTCAAGACCCATCAGTCTGCTGTATTCAGGAGACCCATCTCACACGCAGAGACATACATAGGCTCAAAATACAGGGATGGAGGAAGATTTACCAAGCAAATGGAGAACAAAAGAAAGCAGGGGTTGCAATACTAGTCTCTGATAAAACAGACTTTAAACCATCAAAGATCAAAAGAGACAAAGGAGGCCATTACATAATGGTAAAGGGATCAATTCAACAGGAAGAACTGACTATCCTAAATATATATGCACCCAATACAGGAGCACCCAGATTCATAAAGCAAGTCCTTAGAGACTTACAAAGAGACTTAGACTCCCATAAAATAATAATGGGAGACTTCAACACTCCACTGTCAACATTAGACAGATCAACGAGACAGAACGTAAACAAGGATATCCAGGAATTGAACTCATCTCTGCAACAAGCAGACCTAATAGACATCTATAGAACTCTCCACCCCAAATCAACAGAATATACATTCTTCTCAGCACCACGTCACACTTATTCCAAAATTGACCACATAATTGGAAGTAAAGCACTCCTCAGCAAATCTACAAGGACAGAAATTATAACAAACTGTCTCTCAGACCACAGTGCAATCAAACTAGAACTCAGGACTAAGAAACTCAATCAAAACCACTCAAATACATGGAAACTGAACAACCTGCTCCTGAGTGACTACTGGGTGCATAATGAAATGAAGGCAGAAATAAAGATGTTCTTTGAAACCAATGAGAACAAAGATACAACATACCAGAATCTCTGGGACACATTTAAAGCAGTGTGTAGAGGAAAATTTATATCTCTAAATGTCCACATGAGAAAGCAGGAAAGATCTAAAATTGACACTCTAACATCACCATTAAAAGAACTAGAGAAGCAAGAGCAAACACATTCGAAAGCTAGCAGAAGGCAAGAAATAACTAAGATCAGAGCAGAACTGAAGGAGATAGAGACACAAAAAACCCTCCAAAAAATCAATGAATCCAGGAGTTGGTTTTTTGAAAGATCAACAAAATTGATAGACCGCTTGCAAGACTAATAAAGAAGAAAAGAGAAATAATCAAATAGACGCAATAAAAAATGATAAAGGGGATATCACCACCGACCCCACAGAAATACAAACTACCATCAGAGACTACTATAAAAACCTCTGTGCAAATAAACTGGAAAACCTAGAAGGAATGGATAATTTCCTGGACACTTACACTCTCCCAAGACTAAACCAAGAAGAAGATGAATCCCTGAAGGAGCAGGCTCTGAAATTGAGGCAATAATTAATAGCCTACCAACCAAAACAAGTCAAGGATGAGATGGATTCACAGCTGAATTCTACCAAAGGTACAAGGAGGAGCTGGTACCACTCCTTCTGAAACTATTCCAATCAATAGAAAAGGAGGGAATCCTCCCTAACTCACTCTACAAGGCCCACATCATCCTGATACTAAAGTCTGGCAGAGACACAACAAAAAAAGATAATTTTAGACCAATATCCCTGATGAACATCGATGAAAAAATCCTCAGTAAAATACTGGCAAAACAAATCCAGCAGCACATCAAAAAGCTTATCCACCACGATCAAGTGAGCTTCATACCTGGGATACAAGGCTGGTTCAACATATGCAAATCGATAAACACAATCAGCATATAAACAGAACCAAAGACAAAAACCACATGATTATCTCAATAAATGCAGAAAAGGCCTTTGAAAAAATTCAGCAGCCCTTCATGCTAAAATCTCTCAATAAATTCTGTATTCATGGAACATATCTCAAAATAATAAGAGCTATTTATGACAAATACACAGCCAATATCATACTGAATGGGCAAAAACTGGAAGCATTCCCTTTGAAAACTGGCACACGACAGGGATGCCCTCTCTCACCACTCCTATTCAATATAGTGTTGGAAGTTCTGGCTAGGGCAATTAGGCAAGAGAAAGAAATAAAGAGTATTCAGTTTGGAAAAGAAGAAGTCAAATTGTCCCTGTTTGCAGATGACATGATTGTACATTTAGAAAACCCCATCATTTTAGTCCAAAATCTCCTTAAGCTGTTAAGCAACTTCAGCAAAGTCTCAGGATACAAAATCAATGTGCAAAAGTCACAAGCATTCTTATACACCAGTAACAGACAAACAGAGAGCCAAATCATGAATGAACTCCCATTCACAGTAGCTTCAAAGAGAATAAAATAAAATGCAACTTACAAGGGATATAAAGGACCTCTTCAAGGAGAACTACAAACCACTGCTCAGTGAAATAAAAGAGGACACAAACAAATGGAAGAACATACCATGCTCATGGATAGGAAGAATCAATGTCATGAAAATGGCCATACTGCCCAAGGTAATTTATAGATTCAATGCCATCCCCATTAAGCTACTAATGACTTTCTTCACAGAATTGAAAAAAATTCCTTTAAAGTTTATATGCAACCAAAAAAGAGCCTGCATTGCCAAGACAATCCTAAGCGAAAAGAACAAAGCTGGAGGCATCATGCTACCTGACTTCAAGCTATACTACAAGGTTACAGTAACCAAAACAGCATGGTACTAGTACCAAAACAGATATATAGACCCCTGGAATAGAACAGAGCCGTCAGAAATAATACCACACATCTACAGCCATCTGATCTTTGACAAACCTGAGAAAAACAAGAAATGGGGAAAGGATTCCCTATTTAATAAATGGTGCTGGAAAAATTGGCTAGCCAAAAGTAGAAAGCTGAAACTGGATCCTTTCCTTACTCCTTATATGAAAACTAATTTGAGATGTATTAGAGACTTAAATGTTAGACCTAAAATCATAAAAACCCTAGAAGAAAACCTAGGTAATACCATTCAGGACATAGGAATGGGCAAGGACTTCATGTCTAAAACACCAAAAGCAATGGCAACAAAAGCCAAAATTGACAAATGGGATCTAATTAAACTAGAGAGCTTCTGCACAGCAAAAAAAAACTACCATCAGAGTGAACAGGCGACCTACAGAATGTTTCTCCCATTCTTTTTTGTAATCTACTCATTATTGCAATGTACTCATTTGACAAAAGGCTAATATCCTGAACCTACAAATAAATCAAACAAATTTACAAGAAAAAAACAAATAACCCCATCAAAAAGTGGGCAAAGGATATGAACAGACATTTCTCAAAAGAAGACATTCATACAGCCAACAGACACATGAAAAAATGCTCATCATCACCTGCCATCAGAGAAATGCAAATCAAAACCACAATGAGATACCATCTCACACCAGTTAGAATGGCGATCATTAAAAAGTCAGGAAACAACAGGTGCTGGAGAGGATGTGGAGAAATAGGAACACTTTTACACTGTTGGCGGGACTGTGAACTAGTTCAACCATTGTGGAAAACAGTGTGGCGATTCCTCAAGGATCTAGAACTAGAAATACCATTTGACCCAGCCATCCCATTACTGGTTATATTCCCAAAGGATTATAAATCATGCTGCTATAAAGACACATGCACACATATGTTTATTGCGGCACTATTCACAATAGCAAAGACTTGGAATCAACCCAAATGTCCATCAGTGACAGACTGGATTAAGAAAATATGGCACATATACACCATGGAATACGATGCAGCCATAAAAAAGGATGAGTTCATGTACTTTGTAGGGACATGGATGCAGCTGGAAACCATCATTCTCAGCAAACTATCACAAGAACAGAAAACCAAAGACCACATGTTCTCACTCACAGGTGGTAATTGAACAATGAGATCACATGGACACAGGAAGGGGAACTCATACACTGGGGCCTATTGTGGGGAGGGGATGGGGGGAGATAGCATTAGGAGATATATTTAATGTAAATGACGAGTTAATGGTCGCAGCACACCAACATAGCACATGTATACATGTGTAACAAACCTGCACGTTGTGTATATGTACCCTATAACTGAAAGTATAAAAAAAAAAGAGCAATTTTCTGAAAAGAACAAAATGAAGAATATTTTGGGAAGAGAAAACCATGTTTTAGAAATGTTAGATATAAATGACAATATGAGACATTTACATTAAAATATTGAATAACAAGTATAAATAATTTTTTATTATCCAGGAAAAAAGCTAAATTTCCTTAAAGATAAAGATTTAAACCTTCTTGAAGATTATTCAAAGTTATAATCAAAACTAAAGGTTAGCAGACAATGTCTACAAATTTCTAGAGTAATGAGAGTATACTCTAAAGATGCTACACCCAGTCAGGATATTGGTTTTCATTTAAAGTAAACAAAACAAAAAATAAATAACAACTAATGTAACGCCCATGAGTTTTAGGGACACATACCCCCATGTACACCCCTAAACACACACACTGTGCCAGTTAAAAAACTAAGACGAATAATAAACTCAAGTAGTGTTAGAAAAACCATGGTTAAAAGATGAAAAGTAAAATTTGAATCCAATTAAATAAGAATGAAACCTGGAAATCGTGATCACAAAATTGAATTTAATTGTTGTAAACTGTTACTTTTTTTAAAATAATGTGATTTATGAAATTAGAAAGTGGAAAAAAGTAATCAATTATCACAATTTTCCTTTGAATGAGCCAATCTATACTATGTAAATTAAAATGTAGTCAAAAATATAAAAGAGTGATGATGCCAGCAAAATGGAAGATTAGGAGGTCCCCTGCTCATACCCCACTACAGCAATAATTTGGCATCCATTCATGAATGAAAATACCTTTGTGGAAACTTTAGAATTGAGATAGGAGGCTGCAAAACTTTGGTGATATACAAAATAGAGGAGGGTCACTTTGAGAAAGCAAGTCTATACCCTAGGTACCAACTGTAGTCCTGGCTACAGAACCATAACTCTCCCATCTCATTGTGGAGATGCCAATGAATGAGTGACTTGCACACATGCTTTGGGAAACAGACCTGTTAAACTCAGCCCTGGCTGTGAACCCTGAAGCAGACTGTGACCGACCTGGCTCCAACTCCTCTCAGTCATAACCTAGGAACAGCCTTGCCTGCCCAGCAACATGCTAGAATACATACTTGTCCATGTCCTTTGAGGGAGGTTCACCTAACTTAGTCAAACTACAGTACTTGACGAGGTCCTGTAACCCGGTTCTAGCCCCTGCCAGCTAGAGTCTAGGTCTGGGATCAGTTCTGACCATCTGGTGATATGGTTTGGCTCTATGTACCACCCAAATATCACCTTGAATTGTAATCACCATAATCCCTATGTGTCAAAGGAGAGACCAGATGGAGATATTTGAATCATGGGTGCAGTTTTCCACATTCTGTTCTCATGATAATGAGTAAGTCCCATGAGATCTGATGGGTTTAGAAAAGGCAGTTCCCCTGCACTTGCTTGCATGCTCTCCCACCTGCCATTATGTAGGAAGTGTCTTTGCTTCCCCTTCATCTTCTGCCATGATTGTAAATTTTCTGAGGCCTCCCCAGCAATGGAGAACTGTGAGTTCATTAAACCTCTTTTCTTTATAAATTACCCAATCTCGAGTATTTCTTCATAGCAGTGTGAGAACAGACTAATAAGCCTAGAAACACACCAGGAGACAAGCTTATTTGTGTCACTAGAGGCAGACCCACCTAACTTGGTACCACAGCAGATTCTCAAATGGCCATGTAACCCAGATACAAACCTGCCCAGCTGCAGTCTAGGAGTACATCTTCCCAACCTCTGGGAGGCATGTCCCTTTATGTACCTAAAAGCAGGCCTGTCAATCTTCATCTTAGTGCAGATCCTGAAGCAGCCCTGTAACTTGGTGCCAGTCCCTCTCAACTACAATCTGGAAGCAGTTCTGCCTGGCCAGATTTCTATCCACTGACTCAATAAGAAACCTCATAGGGACCAGACAAGATTCAAGCCCATCCAGCCCTCTGGTAATATGTCTGGCAACCATGGATCCCACTGCAGACTACACAGAGGACCTGTGACTCAGCTCTAATCCCACTCAACTGGGATTGTATAGGCACTCTTATCACCCTGAGAATCCAACAAGAAGTGGTCTTTAACTGCTAAAACCAGTCTGTAAAGGCTAAAAGAGGTTTACTGCTTCAAATGCACAAACACCAATACAAGGCTGTAAGAATTACAAAAATACAGACAAACATAATACCACCAATAGAAACTAATAAAGCTCCCATAATTGACCACAAATATATTGAGATCTATGAATTACCCAACAAAGAGTTCCAAATAATTACTTTAAGGACACAGAAAAACGGTTAAACAAAATCTGAAGAAAAAACCATCCATAAAAAATAGAAGTTTAATAAAGAAATAGAAACCACAAAAAGAGATTCAAATAGAAATCTTGAATATCTGAAGCTGAAGGATACAATACAAGAATTGAAAACAAGTAATAAAGATCTCAAACAGATTTTATTATGCAAAATAAAGAATTTGTAATCTTGAAAACTGGTCATTTAAAATTAGGTAGTTGAAGAAATAAAAGGAAAAACAGTAAAGAAAATTTAGAGGATCCATGGACACCATCAAGCATTATGTATGCATTATGAAAATATGCATTATGAAAGTTCCAGAAGAAGGAGAGAGAACAGGGTAGAGAGCATATTTCAAGAAATAATGACTGATAACATCCCAAATTTTAGGAGTGATATAGACATCAAGATTCATTAAGCTCAAAAGACTCTAGGCAAGATAAACCCAAGAAAGATAATCAAGAGACACACTACAATCAAATTGCCAAATGTTAGACCAGAAAGAGAACTTAGAAAGCAGCAAATAAATAGGCCAGTCATCACATACAAGGGAAACAGCATAAGGTTATCAGCATATTTCTCAGCAGAAGCCTTGCATGTCATGAAAGAGTGGAATTACATATTCAAAGTGCTGAAGGAAAAAAAAAAAAATATTGCCAACCAATATTATACCTAGCAAAGATGTCCTTCAGAAACAAAAGGAAGATAAAAACATCCCCAGACCAAACACACAATCAAACAAACAAAAAACACACACATGAACACACACACAATAAAAGGAGTTTATTACTATTGCACTTACCTTATAATAAATGCCAAAATAATTCTCAAGTTGGAATAAATGGACAGTAAGTAACAACATGAAAATATATGAAAGACAAATTCAGAATACTCTAATACTATAATGACTGAGCATGAATCACTTTTATCTCTAGTTTAAAATTTAAAAATCAAAAGTGTTAGAAATAACAACTACAACCATTTTTTAATGGATGCACAAATATAAAAAGAGGTAAAGCGTAACATTGACAGCATGAAGTCTGGGTGGGAGATGTAAAAGTGTAGAGTTTTTATATGCAATTTAGTTAAGCTGCTTAATTAAGCTTAGAATACACACCTATAACTGTAACATATTTTACAAAAGGCTTATTGTAACCACAAAGAATTTTCTAGTAGGAACACAAAATATAAATAGAAAAAAAACAAAACAAAGTACTAGAGAAAATCATCAAATCACAAAGACAGGCAGAAAAAAAGAAAGGGACAAAGGAAATACAAAACAGTCAAAATATTAACAGAATGGCAAAACTAAGTCCTTACCTATTAATATTTAAGTTTAAATGAATTAAATTCTCTAATGAATAAGTAAAGAGTGGCCAAACAAATTTAAAACATCTAACATTATGCTACATACAACAGACTCCCCTTGACTTTAAGAATATATATAGGCTAGAATGGAAGGAATATAAAGGATAGTCTGTAAAATAGTAACCGAGAGAGAACAAGGTAGGAATATTTCTTTCAGACAAAATAGACTTTTCATCAAAATCTGTCATGTGACAAAGAAAATCAGTATATAACAACAAAAGTATTGATTCATCAAGAGGATATAATGATTATAAATATATATGCACCCAATGATAGATCTAAGTATAAAAAGGAAATGTTAACAGAACTGAAGAGAGAAGTAACAGCAGTACAATAATAGTAGGAGACTTCACCACCCCAATTTCCATAATGGATAGATCATCCAGAAAGTCAATAAGGAAACAGCAGACTTTAATAATACTACCAAATTGAGCTAACAGACATGCACAGAACATTCCACTCATAAACAGCAGTATACAAGTTCCTCTCAACTGTACATGAAATATTCTTCAGGTTATACCATATATTGGACCACTAAACGAGTCTCAACAAATTTTAAAAGACAGAAATTATATGAAGTATGTTTCTGACCACCATGACATGAAACTAAAAATCAACAAAAGGAGTAAAATTGGAAAATTCACAAACATGGAAATTAAACAACACACTCAAACACAACCAATGAGCAAAAGAAGAAATAAAGAGATAAATAAAAAATCATCTTAAAATTTTAAAAACACAACATGCCCTAACTTCTTGGACACCGCAAAAGCTGTCCTGAGAAGGTAGTTTATAGTGATAAATGCTTACATTAAGGAAAATAATTCCAAATAAATACCTAACTTTTCATATGAAAGAACTAGGGGGAAAAAACAAAAACAAACAAACAAAAAACAAACAAACAAACAAAAAAACAAAAAAAAACTTTTAAGGCCTAAGTTAACAGATGGGCGGAAATAATAAAAATTAGAGCAACAAATAATATAAAGACAAACAAAAAAGGAACTATGGAAAAATTTCATTGTTAAATATATTTCAATAAAGCTGGTAAAAATGCATAAATAAAAGTTTTAAAAATAATGGCCTTAATATAATATTTTCTCCAATTTATGTTAATTTTAACTGAAAAAAACATTTAAAGTTCACCATTACTTCAATTTTTATTCAGTTTGTTTTCTTTACTTAAATAAAAATAGAAAAAAATAACATTTCAATTAAATATGTAACACATTATTGCAATAATTTTTGAACACATTTGTCATTTTAAACAGATATACCTGTAGCACTCTCTTATTCTTCCTGCACATGTGCCTATAGTGATGTCTAGACTGGTAATTACCTGATATAAACAGTTTATTTTTATATGATGCCGTATTAGTTCTGTATTGCTTAAGTTCATTTCAATGAACACATATTCTATTTTCCAGGGGGAAGAGGGTCAATATTAAGAGAATAAATCACATCATAGTCAATAAAGATCTTTAGCTATATCGAGGAACTTGAAATTGGACTTACTCTCTTATGTAACTACAAAATCCAAAAACTTTCATCATAATTTCAAATCTGTCAAGCCACTGAAAAGAGAAAGGAAAAGTGTGTGTATGTATGTGTGTGTGTGTGTGTGTGAGAGAGAGAGAGAGAGAAAGAGAAAGAGAGAGAGACAAAAGATGAATAAATGAGAAAGATTTAATTGGTAGATTCTTTGTAGTTTTATTTTTTTTCCATCCAGACCTATTGTTAAAATTATTAATTATTAGCACCCTTTCCTTCTACAAGATATCTTTTGTTAATGTCTCCCTCAAATCATGTCCCCTGATTCTAGTAACTCACACTTAGTAATTTGTGACCTGCCCATTTGGATCCATTTCTTAGAGCAATGAATCTTTGCTACTCCACTGAGGTTCAAAATTCAGGAGGAAATCTTGTCATTAAATTCTATAGGGATATCATCTAAGGTTCTAATTTTAAAATATGTTTTGAAATTCTACTGAGATATTCTGTAGATGTGTGAGGTAAGCATAGATTAGGAATGATGTAAATTGCTACAACTATATATAAATTCAAAAGAATCTTAATGTATTTGTGGATTTTGTAGTTAGTCTGCTTACATCCTTGCTCCAATTGATATAACTACAACAGCCATTCTCTTATTTATGTTTGTATACAGTCAGTAAAATTCAACTTTATTTTGTATGATATTACCTCACATAAAAAAAATCTCTAGGACACAGACTGAAGCATCTTTTGGATAATAGAAGTCTCATTTTTTCTGGTACAGGTGTTTAATAGCAAGCAGCTTTCATACAGAAATTTCAGGGTCAATAGGTTTGCTACTGCCAAAAGAAAATGAAGGCAGGCATTATTGGGAGGAAAAATAATAAGTGGTACGGTATGTTAATGTAATGAAAACTGGTTATTGGAAAGAAGAACAGAAATATCAGAGCTGAAACATAGTCCGTCTCCAGCTTATACGATCCTTAAATAGTCAGGGAGCTCTAACACACATTTCAAATCGTTTTCAAAACGTAATACTGAGAGTCCATACTCTCAGCAGTATCTCAGCAGTATCCAGAAAGTCCTTAAAAATCAATCTTAATAAAGCATTCTTTTCATTGTTTTTACATCGTTTGGCTTCATGAACTTTAGGGAGAACCTAACAAGTAAAGCTGTGCCCTGGCAGTTGAAAAATTGGCATGGAAAATAATTGGCATCCTGCTTCGGGGAGAGGGATTTGAGCCAAACGAAGGTACATCCTACATTAATATGTAGGCTTAACAATAAGGCAAGTCTAATGCTGCCAGACCTCTGGGTCAGAATATTAACATTTCCTCCTGACATGCTCGAGCCAGAGTTTAATGCCAAGAAGTGCATTTATAATTAGAAAACAACTTAATTGTGATTTATATGTGTCTGACAGGCTGACACTTGATCTTTACTTACTCTCTTACTGGCTTAACGTTATTTTTTATGTCCTGAGAGACGTAACTCAAATTGAAGGTTTTGCTTGTTGACTTTATACTCTGATAGTTCCTTAGCTTTTCTACACACACATCAGATTTTTGCTTAATCCTTGTATTTTAACATTGTATAACATAGAGTGAATTTCATTAAGATGATTTCATTAAGTTGATGATTGTTAACATGACAAAACTTGTCAAAATAATTTGCTTCAGTAAATGTAGTAAATAAAGTAAAAAATTAGTAAAAGTGCTAGATAAGCAATTGAAGTTTCTGAACAACTCCCTGATACGTCTTATGGGGATCAGTGTTTTGAGCTCCCAATTGGAAAATACATGACAAATGGCAATAAACACCAAAAATACAATTTAACACGTCTTGTGAATGTGTATCAAAATAGGAAAATAGTTTTAGGATAGAATCCCATTTCAAAATATAGCACAGAGCATGGCTGAAATAACCTTTCTTATATATTTCAGTGTTATTCTACTGAGTTAAGAAAGGCATGATTTAAAACAGGTAAAACTGTGTCTACATCATTCAACCACATGATGAAGGCTAATGATATCGACACAGCCAGTTCCATTTGGCAAATACATATAGACAAGAGGCACTAGTGATATGATTTAGATGCCTTGGAAAGCTACAGTAATACTTTCAGAAATCTTACTTTTTTATGAAATATAAATGTGTGTGTTGGTGAGGGGAGAGAGAGACAGAGAGAGAAAGAGAACAAACTGTATTTGTCAAAATCAAGATACAGTGCATTTTGAGGAGATGCTAGAACTTAAGAACAACTTATTTTGTTAACTGGAGCCCTGCTCTTTATATAATATCACTCTCCCTACTTTTTAAACAGAAATGTAGGCATATGCCTTCATATTGCTGACACATATTTGCCTTCCCTCACTCTTGCTTTGATGGATTTATAATGGATTTTCCTCACTCGTGATTTTGTGCATCTTGAGTAAAGGAAAGTTTTCTTTTGCTTTTTTTGAATATTAATAACTTTTTCAGAAATATGTATCCACATCCAGCAGCCACTGAAAACATGGTTAACACTGTTCAGAAATAAAGTTCAGAAATAAAATTCAATCTCACTGCCTCAATGTTAAAATAATAAAGTTTATGAACTTTGGGATAACTTTTCAATAATTTTCCACTATGAATTTGATGACTGCCATTATGCATGCACTTGATGTTTTTTCAGAAATTTTGTTTCAATAATGACTTTTAAAAAAACTTAGCCTTAATTTAAATGTTTCATAGCAATTACTTTTATTTTAGCCTCACAAAGCAGAATTAAGAGCAGGCTTTTTAAAATTATCACTATTTTCATTTACTTTTTTTTTGCTTTTGTAAGTTCTTTTTATGTTGAAATTAAAATTTATACTTTTAATTTAAAATTACATTTAATAAGGGGTTTTAAAATAATTCTTAGAATCAAATCTTTTAGAAAAGAGAAAACCTTTTTTTCTTTTTCTTTTTTTCTCTCTCTCTTTTTTTTTTTTTTTTTTGGCAATGTTGTTTAATTACTTTCCTGAATGTGCATTATGTTAATTTTATAATTTTAAGTGATGTTTAACTCATTATGGCAAGCAAATAGTAGAGAAACCCATGGAATAGCTATTTCTGAATTACCACATAGTACCTGAGAGAAAACTAAGGGTTTTCTGGCTTGATTAAGACATTAGTGTACTTCACAAAAGACTTTGGTTGAGAGGGAAGTGAATACTGAAATCTAAAGGAGATCCACTTCCCAGTACTTGCTTCCTAGATCAAGGTTGGGTCAAATTAGAGAATGAAACATGTTTTGGATTTTCCTCTACACACAAAAAAATTGTCTTTTCTATAATTTGACCAAAAATGCCAATGAGGCTAGTTAATTTACTAAAGGATGTGGTCTAAATTCTGCATGAAATTGGGCAGGGAATAGCCAAAGCCTTATACAGGCTTTTATTATCTGTTAGATTAATATTCTTTATGAAGTCTTAAGAGAACTGAAATTTTTCTGATGCTTCCCAGGATAAAATTTTGAAAAGACAGAGAAAGGTTCTTGCTGTGAGAAAGTTTGCATTCAGCTAGACTTAGCAAAGTGTAATACAAATGGTAAGAAGAATGAAAAGTAATCCATGATAAAACCAAGACAGCACAGGAAATGCAGGTAAAGATGTTCACTGTCTTTAGCATGTAATTATTTTTGACGTCAAAATGACTGGATATTGACTGAAATAATTAACTTCCTAAATACTAGATTGTCACCACATCCAATGCCTATGAACCAGGTAAATAATTTGAAATAGAGTCTTCCTTGAAATGTACAGAAATGTATTTCTTAATCTAATGATTTTGTGATATTTCCATTAAAAAAGCACATAATTTATTTTCTAAAATGGTTTTATTTTCTAAAAACCATTCAGTATGGTTTTATATTCTTATACTAATTACTTATCTTTACTGCATATTAAATATGACACCAAAGAAAATCTAGTAATGTCTGAAAATGTTATTTTCCCTAATTTGATTGTTGATATTGCTGCTATTTAACTGCAATCACTAATACCACCTGCACTTCACCTTGACACATTGGAAAATACTGCTTCAATGTAATTAAACCCCGAGTATCACAAGTGTTATCAACATGTTTTTATATATTTTTGCTTATTATTCTAAAGTTTAAAAGAATGGATCATCTAGAAAAAGTTTTTTAGGTCAACTATTAAAAACCCATGTGTGTGGCCACTTCAATGGCAGGTCACTCAGGATTTGTTAAATCATTGCTGAATGAATGAATGATGAATAAAATAATTTTTCTGTTACAACCTGAAGCTGTCCATGTGCCTCTTTTATATTAGGACCTGATTCTTCTAAATATTTTATTACTATACTTTAAATTCTAGGGTACATGTGCACAACGTGCAGGTTTGTTACATATGTATGCATGTGCCATGTTGGTGTGTTGTGTCCATTAACTCATCATTTACATTAAGTATAGCTCCTAATGCTATCCCTCCCAATTTTTGAAGTTTTTTTTGAGGGACGTAAGGTCTTTGAGGCAGGGTAGGGAAATGCATCCCAACAATCTAGCAAAGTAATATCCAACAATCTACCATTAGGCCATTATGCCAAACTCAACATCCTTTTTAACATATGAAAAAAAAAATACTTTTTCTTGTCATTTGTTTAATAGTGTAGCTTTTCTTCTTCTTTTTTTAATAGGAATTGTGAGGAAAAGAGAGCTGTGCAAGGATATATTGGCACTGCTAATGAATAGAACTTGGCATGACTTTCCTTTCACCTGTATCCAGTTATTAAGCCAAACCCCTTATCTGCCAATACACTAACTGTTTTAGGTGACAGGTCTTTGAATTTATCGCTGCCCAACCTGACTAACCATTCAGGAAAAAAATAACAAAATGATATAAAACTAAGAGATAGCAGAATAGATGCGGATATTACACAGCATTTAATAGTCAAGGTACATATAATGCACATGTTGTACATCATTTACATTATCACCCATATCATTTATGCTATGCCATATCAAAATTTACTGTTGGAAAGATAATTTTGTGAAAAGTTTATTGCTTATAATTCTTGGCCTCAGCTTCAAATGAGTGAATATCTCTGAAAGGTTTGTCATTGATCCATCTTTTGAATATTTTACTAACTGCTCCCTACTGATTCTTTTTAAATATGTGAAAAATGCACAGACTTTATCTGACCTTCGTGGTTCATAATCATGAAGACTAAATCAATTTGCTTGCTTTCTGCTATCTTTTAATCTAAGTAGCACTGTCCTAATAAAACAAAACCCAAACTTCACATATTTTAAATGCAGTGTTACAAAAACAGACTTGCAGTATCGCATTTAAAAATGTTACTTTGAGGTATTTTTCTCATGTATACTGTAGCCTTAATATTTACTTAATTGTCTTATATTATAATATATTTTCTATAATTATACTGTTCATTTACTGATATTTTTTCTTCTTTTTCCCATTAAGACTAATCCTCCTTTTTAAGTATAGTTTTACTCTTCAACTACACTCAGAGTAGCTCTGTCCTCCAAATACACATATTCCACCTAGAATCTGAGGAATCAATTATAATGTACCTGGAATTAAATTGAATAATTTAGGTGTTGTAACACTGTATACCACACAATATACTTCAAGACATTGTTTTATCTGCTCCATGGTAACGAACACACTGAAATTGTATTACATTTAACTCTCCTTACAAATTAAATTTGATTTAAGCCAATGGTAGAAAGGGGTATGAGAAGGATGAGATTGAATAAATGTGTATTGAGCACCCACATAAATGTCTACCATTTTAAGCCTCATCAAATTCACTATTATTTTCCTCCATTGCAAATGAGAATACTGATGTTCAGAATTTTCAAGAACATTGCTGAAACTGAGGACTGCTAACCCATGGCAGGCACAGGGTTTAAATATACTGCAGTCTGTCTGATGGCCAAGCCCATATACTTCATATGATACAGTACTGACTGCTATGAATGTTCCCTCCAAAACTCATGTCAAGATTTGATTTCTAATGTGGCAGTGTTAAGTGACGTATTTGGGAGGAATTATGAGGGCTCTGCCTTAGTGACTTCACAGATTAATGTGTTAAAAGGTTAATAAATTAGTCCGGTGCATTGGCTCATGTCTGTAATCCCAGCATTTTGGGAGGCCAAGGCGGGCAGGTCACCTGAGGTCGGGAGTTCGAGACCAGTCTGGCCAACATGGTGAAACTTCGTCTCTATCTACTAAAAATACAAAAATTAGTTGGGCTTGGTGGCCGGGTGCCTGTAATCCCAGCTACTCGGGAGGCAGAGGCAGGAGAATTCTTGAACCCAGAAGGCAGAGGTTGCAGTGAGCTGACATCGCACCTTTGCACTCCAGCCTAGGCGACAAGAGTGAAACTCCATCTCAAAAAAAAAAAAAAAAAGAAAAGAAAAAGAAAAAAAAATAAATTAATCGGTTATCATGGGCATAGAACTGGTGGCTTTTCAAGAAGAGAGAGACCCGAGCATGTTAACACATTAGCACACTCCGCCCCCTGATACACTGCACTGCCTTGAGGCTTTGCAAGAGACCCCACCAGGAAGAAGGCTTTCACCAATGGTTCCTCCTCTATCTTGAACTTCTCAACCTCCATAACTACAGAAGATGAATTTATTTATTTATAAATTACTAAGATTCAGTTATGCTGCTATATGCAATGGAAAACAGACTAATACATTGACCTTGATCACACTACTGCTAATGAAATGTTTTTAGTGCTTTCCTGTGCCTCCATTATTTTACAAACTTCACATATATTTATTTCATTCAATCTTCAAGAATTTGTTGTAAACCTGAGGTATTAGAACTAGTTTCGGCAGAGAGGCTAGATGAGGTCTTGCAGAAAATGCAATATTTAAGCTGAATCATACAGCACTATTAGGATTTAGCCAAGTGAAGACTAAAGAAAATTGAAAGGTATTCCAGGGAGAAAATGCTATATAAAATTATTTATGATCCGTATGACATTGATATGGCCTAGCATACACTTTTTTATTGCCCTACATATCTTAATTTGTTGTTATCTATAAAATTAAAAAAAAATTACTTTGAATAATTTTGATTTTGCTAAATTACATGTTTTCCCTTTCTTATTAATATGTATGCTAAAGATTGCTTTGTTTCTAATAACGTGTTCAGTTAAATTTGTAGTAAATCTTAGTAAATTTCACCTTCTTCTTTCTTTAATGAAAAAAAACTGCACTTTCTGAATTTCAGCCCATCTTGGCCTTTAGCCTGCTGTTAAGTCCTCACAAAACCTTTCTGTGTCTTCTCCTGCTTACTGCTGAACCCTGGGATCTGAGCTGTTTGAGTCATGCCTTTGTAAGAAATGATGACTTAATTATCTTATCTGCTTTCTTTTTATCTTCCCAATCTTTTCCCAAATCTCTTGGCTGTTTCCCTCTGTTCCTTTGTGAATAAATGATTTAGGCCATTTTTCATAATCCATGCACCTACTGCTAAGTCGGCACCCATCTCCAGGTTGTTCTGCCCTTTCTTACTCGGCTCGTCTACTTTCCAGAATGTCTGACCTATTTCAGCGGGGGCTTTTGATTCACTGGCCATCCCTATAATGCTTAAAGTAAAAATGACTTTCTAATTATTGTTTTGATTATGGGTGCATTAGTTTTCATTTAAAGTCATACAACACCCACCCAATCATATTATTATGTTGGTGCAAATAATTGCATTTTTTGCCATTAATTTCAGAGGAAAAACCGCAATTACTTTTGCACCAACATAAATAGATTGGAATCAAAATGAAGTTAACTGTAAATACCTCCAAAGTCGAAGTCTTGATTGATGTATCTTTGAACCTTTAATATTTATCAAATATTTACAATGTGGTTGAACTGATTTGTGTTTTTCAGTTAATATCATTTAATGTTCATAATTAGGATTCTATGACTATTTGAAGGGTATATCATAACCTGATCTGTGTTAGGATAAAATAAACGGTGGGATTGGGAGAGCGATCTGATACTGAGACAGAATTTAAAATATGCATAGAGATTCTGAGACAATTGCCTAACAATCTATGGATAATAAATTCTCTAAATTTTGAAAATTTACCAAATTTTCAAAAATGTACTTCAGTTGCTTAAACAAAGCAATATATATGACATAAAATTATTTTTAGTGACTTTTAATAATATCTACCAATTTTTTGCTAAGAAGATTTTTCTTAGTCTTCTCAGCAGCATTTACGTGAATACTCTATTTGTGAAATGATAAAAATCATAAGATGGTTTGGTTTTCTTAGGCATATATTTTTTGTTTTTCATTTCCAAAGGATTTGTGGGAACAGGTGGTATTTGGTTACATGAGTAAGTTTCTTTAGTGGTGATTTTTAAGATTTTGGTGTACCCATCACCCGAGCAGTATACAATGAGCCCAATTTGGAGTCTTTTATCCTTCGCCCACTTCCCAACCTTTCCCCTCGTGTCTCCAAAGTCCATAGTATCCTTCTTATGCTTTTGTATCCTTATAGCTTAGCTTCTATTTGTGGGTGAGAACATATAATGTTTGGTTTTCCATTCATTCTTAGGCATATTTTTAATATTTGGGAATGTTCGCTTCATAATGTATGTGTAACCCAAATTTCAGCAGAAGACTGACACCACAAGCCTGATATATTCATTATCAATATAAAATTGAAGAGAAAGGTTCCAACACAGCTACATAAAATTGAAATGCCAAAGTTTTGGTTATTTATCTCTGGAAGTACAAAATTAAATCACATATACTACTTGAGAGTTTGCCAAATTATAATGTAAGTGATTACATTTACATTCCAGAAAAATAATATATAAAACATCTGAAAAATTCAGAAGTTGCTGAAACAACCCTATATCAGATGAAACATTAAAATGTTGATTTCTAACAAGGAGCAATTGGAGTATATCAATTTGGCAGTTGACTGTAGAGGGCTTTAGCATGAAAGAGTAAGATAATCAATGCAGAAATAAGGAAATGTGAAATCTTAGAAAGTATCATATAACACAAACTGTGAGTAGCATTTTAGTCACAATTGCACATCTGGGGAGCTCCCATGCCAGCTCAGAAGAGATGGGACCATTCCTGATGGGCAGCCACTGTCATCATTTAGAGTAAAAGATTATAGACTTGCGGCTGGGAGCGGTGGCTCACAATTGCACATTTAGTCACAATTGCACATCTTTCTTCTTTTCAGATTGGGATATTTACGATTCATGCACAATGATTAATATATATGATTGCATTTAATTTAAATAGTATGATTCTAAGAAATATTTTAATAATAGTTGGTCATTTATCAACTGTCTGCTTATTTGAGAGATGCTAATGTAAGTGATAGGGATGCAGAGGTAAACTCAGTGGTCACTAAACTTCATAGTACAGAGGAAAGAGGTGTGTGACAAACACTAAACAGAAAATGCACACTTCAGATATGAGGACACGGGGCAGGGAGGAATTGGGGCAGAGGCTTCAGACATCAACACTTTTATTGGAAAAAGCACAATATCACTTCTAACTCAGGAAGCAGTACTGGACAGCCATCTCTAGAGAATAGAATACTGATAGTCTGCATAGAATGTAATCAAAGTCTTCATACTCTAAAGCTGATGGAGAAAGATGGAAACCAAAATGAGCTTTTCAGAGATCCAAAATGTGTTAGATATAATATGGTCATAAGGGCCACTTATATAAACATTTACCCCTATTTTATAGCTTTCTTAATCTTCAAGCCACAAAGTTTATGCCCTGATATTTACTGATTTCTATGTATTGACTTTTGACCACTCACCCTGGCTTGTTAATTAATTTTATCCTTAACATATTTATATTGTTTGGGTTCCAGTATTTCAATCTCTACCTCTAGACCTGACACCTGCTTCACTGAATGTGCGTCTGATGGTCCTGTGCACGTTCTTACAAATACCATAGTCTACAGGCATGACATTTTTGGACCTTTGGACTATGTTACCACGTCTAGGTATCTATATCGTGTGAATAATCAAACATCACAAGAAATCCAGTGATAAGAACTACTGTGGCAGACCCTGGACCTTATTCTAATGGCTTTCAATTACATATTCTCTTTAATTTTGTGTGTTTTTTTCTTTTTTCCTTTCTTTTTCTTTTTTTTTTTTTTTACAGTGAATGTTCCCTTCTTATACTTACATCTGAAAAATGATGACACAACCCTCTGAGGACTTTACTAGAGGAGGAATGTCAGAACTAATGTGCAGGTCATAAGTGTGCACTTTCTGTTCAGTGCTTGTTACATACCCATTGCCTCAGTACTGTGGGTTTAGTGGACATTGAATTCACCTCTGCATCTATATCACTTATATTAGAATCTGGAAAATAAGCAATCAGATATTTGCACATAACAAAAGAGTCATAAAACCAGTTTATGGAATCATATACTATTGAAATTAAATGAAATCATAAATATAAACTAATTCTAACAGTGAATTTCATAGAGAATAAAAATCCCAAAGATGTGACAGAATTTGCACAAGGTCTCCCGTTTCATTTAATAATGGCTGAATCAGAAATATAATATAAAATACTTAAATCTTAATTTAGTGATTCCTCACAACATATTATTCATTATTTTATTTAATTTAAATACTTTTTTTTTTTAACATACATGGTCTGACTCTGTCACTCAGGCTGAAGTGTTAGTTCACTGCAACCTTGAATTCCCTGGAACAAGAGATTCTGTGCTTTAGCTTCCTAAGTACATGGGATTACAGGAACGTACCGCCATGCCTGGCTAATTTTTTTTTTTTTTTTTTTTACAGATAGGATCTTGCTATGTTCCCAGGATAGTTGCAAACATCTGGCCTCAAGCAATTCTCGCACCTTAGCCTCCCAAAGTGCTGGGATTACAGGCAAGAGCCAATGTGCCTGACTGAATATCTTTTAAAGTTGAATTTCAACAATAATTATTTCATTCTTAGTGCATGCTTGCTATTCTTTATTCATTTCTACATTTTTAATTCACAAATAAAAATTATATAAATGTATGGGTTACAACAGAATGCTTTGATATATGTATACACTGTGGAATGATTAAATCAAACTAATTAATGTATATTTTATGTTCTGAGACATTTGAAATTCATTTTCAGCAATTTTGAAATGTACAACACATATTACTAACTAGGGTTATGTTGTCTGTGCAATAGATCTTGAAAACTTGTTTGTCCTGTCTAATCAAAACCTTATACCTTCTGAATGGCATCTCCCATAATCATAATTCTGCTCTCTAGTTCTAGGAGTTAAAGCATTTTCAGATTCAAAGTATAGGTGTGATCATTGGAGTATTTGCCTTTTGTGTGCCTAGCTTGTTTCACTTAGCATAAAGAACTCTAGGTTCATTAATTTTTTGTAAATGACAATTTCCTTCTTTTTGAAGGCTATATAATATTCCATTGTGTATATGCACTATGATGTCTTTGTTGATTTATTCCTTGATAGACACTTCAGTTGAGTCCATGCCTCTGCTTTTGTGAAAGGTGCTGCAATGAACATGGGTGCTACTCCTTGTTTGTATAGCTGTTAGGAAACTGTTTTAAATCCATTATCTGTCCCTTCACACAGTGCCCTAATTTGCACATCTGGGCTTAGGCCCTGATAATGGTGATGTTCAATGAATCACAATCACATGTCTTAGCTCGAGTATATTTTTAAAGTTTAAATTTTGGTGTTCTGTAGATCTCCACCTCCCATATTGCATGGGAGCGCTTCTTTGTTAATTAGCATGCTACTAGGATGGCAACATTATGTAAGCCGGGCGCGGTGGCTCAAGCCTGTAATCCCAGCACTTTGGGAGGCTGAGACGGGCGGATCACAAGGTCAGGAGATCGAGACCATCCTGGCTAACACGGTGAAACCCCGTCTCTACTAAAAAATACAAAAAAAAAAAAAAACTAGCCGGGCGAGGTGGCGGGCGCCTGTGGTCCCAGCTACTCCGGAGGCTGAGGCAGGAGAATGGTGTGAACCCGGGAGGCGGAGCTTGCAGTGAGCTGAGATCCGGCCACTGCACTCCAGCCGGGG